>NC_080026.1:60615258-60918288 GCF_030020395.1 Manis pentadactyla
TTTTTTGACTTTACCTAGGTGCTGCTTTTCTTCCTCCAGCCCTAGTCAAGTGATTTGCAACCTGGGCAATTTAGCAAGCAAGCCCCAAACAACTAGTAAAAACAGGAAGGATGCCATCTTGAAGATAAGATGGTATTTTAAAACCCAATTAGTTAAAAAGTAAATTTCTTAACATACTCTTTATGAAACAGACAATAACTCAGCCCACCTTGGGAGCAAAGCAGGCAGTCTTGATTGATACCCTCTCAGACCAGGAAGCTGCTATCCTAGGAGGAAATCAGAGCAGTAAATTTCTTGTAAATAACCTAGAAGACTAATAAGAAACTTAATGTCTCTTCAAAGATAAACATTTTGGGACCACTTAGCAGGTGTGCATCCCTAGCCCTTTGTCTCTCAACCACCTATAAATCCCCTAGACAATGCACCACCCTGGCTCTCTTGTCCCCTCCTGGTGTGAGCCAGGAATTTTTTCCTCTTTATGTCTAAATAAAAGCCTCTAACTTGCTTTCCTACCTTGAGTGTTTGTGAAGTTCATTCTTCGACTGTGAACAAGAACCCCGGCATCAGGTATTCACGTTATTATATACAAAGGTGGTACAGAAAGATGAGATCCAGCATACCTTCTGGGTCAAACCATTTCAGCCCCTTCTCCCCAATCCACAGGGCTGATGCACTTGAATTAAACAGGATTAAAGGCTTATCAGAGCTGGAAACCACACCCCAACTGCAGCCTTTAGCTCCAGACCTTCTGTCTGCCCGCTGAGGAGGACAAAGGAGGGAGGCAGCGGGACAGGGCAATGCCACAGCCCTGCACACAGTCAAGAGAGCTTTTGTGTAGAAGCCAGCCGCCCTGCTGGATACGCATGATGAGACAATGGGCCCTGCTCGTGTTGACACTGCTCTGTGGCCTGGCTGGCCCCACACACCTGTTTCAGCCGAGGCTGGTGCTGGACATGGCCAAGGTCCTCTTGGATAACTACTGTTTCCCAGAGAATCTGATGGGGATGCAGGAAGCCATCGAGCAGGCCATCAAGAGTCGTGAGATTCTAGCCATCTCAGACCCTCAGACTTTGGCCTATGTGCTGACAGCTGGGGTGCAGAGCTCCTTGAACGACCCTCGCCTGGTCATCTCCTATGAGCCCAGCACACTTACAGCTCCCTGGAAAGCTGCAGAACTCACCGATCTGACACAAGAGGAACTTTTTGCCCAGCTGCAGAAAGGCATCCACCATGAGGTTCTGGAAGGCAATGTGGGCTACCTGCGTGTGGACAACATCCCAGGCGAGGAGGTGCTGAGCAAGCTGGGGGGCTTCCTGGTGGCCCACATCTGGCAGAAGCTCATGGGCACCTCTGCCTTGGTGCTAGACCTCCGGCACTGCACTAGGGGCCATGTTTCTGGCATCCCCTATGTCATCTCCTACCTGCACCCAGGGAACACAGTCCTGCATGTGGATACCATCTACAACCGCCCCTCCAATACGACCACTGAGATCTGGACCCTGCCCCAGGTTCTGGGAGGGAGGTATAGTCCTGACAAGGATGTGGTGGTCCTCACCAGCAGCCACACTGGGGGTGTGGCTGAGGACATCACTTACATCCTCAAACAGATGCGCAGGGCCATCGTGGTGGGTGAACGTACTGTGGGGGGTGCCCTGGACCTCCAGAAGCTGAGGATAGGCCAGTCTGACTTCTTCCTCACTGTGCCCGTGTCCAGGTCCCTAGGCCCCCTGGGCTGGGGCGACCAGACATGGGAGGGCAGTGGGGTGCTGCCCTGTGTGGGAACAACCGCAGAGCAGGCCCTAGAGCAAGCCCTGGCCATCCTCACTCTGCGCCGTGCCCTGCCGGGAGTCATCCAGTGCCTGCAGGAGGCCCTGCAGGACTACTACACACAGGTGGACTGTGTGCCCACCCTGCTGCACCACCTGGCCAGCATGGACTTCTCCTTGGTGGTCTCTGAGGAGGATCTCGTCACTAAGCTCAATGCTGGTCTGCAGGCTGTGTCAGAGGACCCCAGGCTTGTGGTGAGGACTGTGAAGTCCAAAGAAACCTCCTCTGGGCCTGAGGCTGGCACCAAAGATCCCCTGGAGGGGGCCCCAGCAGTGCCCAAGGACGAGAATGCGCGGTGGGCCCTAGTGGACTCTGTGTTCCAGGTGTCAGTGCTGCCAGGCAATGTGGGCTACCTGCGCTTTGACAGGTTTGTGGATGCCTCTGTGCTGGGGGCACTGGCTCCATACATCCTGAAGCAGGTGTGGGAGCCCCTGCAGGACACAGAGCACCTCATTATGGACCTGCGCCAGAATCCTGGGGGGCCATCTAATGCTGTGCCCCTGCTGCTGTCCTACTTCCAGGGCCCCGATGCTGGCCCTGTGCACCTCTTCACCATCTACGACCGCCGCAGCAACGTCACGCAGGAGTACTTCAGCCGCAGCGAGCTGCCAGGAGGGTGCTATGGCACTCAGCGTGGGGTGTACCTGCTCGTCAGCCACCGCACTGCCACTGCTGCTGAGGAGCTGGCCTTCCTCATGCAGTCGCTGGGCTGGGCCACGCTGGTGGGCGAGATCACCGCAGGCAGCCTGCTGCACACCCTCACCGTGCCCCTGCTGGAGATGCCTGGGGGCAGCCTGGCGCTCACAGTGCCCGTGCTCACCTTCATTGACAACCATGGGGAGGGCTGGCTGGGGGGTGGTGTGGTGCCCGACGCCATTGTGCTGGCTGAGGAAGCCCTGGATAGAGCCCAGGAATTGTTGGAGTTCCACCGCAGCCTGGGTGCCCTGGTGGAGGGCACAGGGCGCCTACTAGAGGCCCACTATGCACGGCCAGAAGTGGTCGGGCAGACCAGTGGCCTGCTGCGAGCCAAGCTGGCCCAGGGGGCCTACCGCACAGCTGTGGACCTGGAGTCCCTGGCCTCTCAGCTCACAGCCGACCTGCAGGAGATGTCTGGGGACCACCGTCTGCTGGTGTTTCATAGCCCTGGCGAGCTTGTGGCTGAGGAGTTATACCCACCACCCCCAGCTGTCCCTTCTCCAGAGGATATCGCCTACCTCACTGAGTCCCTGTTCAAGACAGAGGTGCTGCCTGGTTGGCTGGGCTACCTGCGCTTCGATGCCATGGCCGAACTGGAGACAGTGAGGGCCCTCGGGCCACAGCTGACGCGGCTGGTGTGGCAGAGACTGGTGGGCACGGCTGCACTGGTGGTCGACCTGCGCTACAACCCCGGCAGCTACTCCTCTGCTGTGCCGCTGCTCTGTTCCTACTTCTTTGAGGCAGAGCCCCGCCAACATCTCTACTCCATCTTTGACAGGGCCACCTCAAGGGTCACAGAGGTGTGGACCCTGCCTCAGGTGGCCGGCCAGCGCTATGGGCCCCACAAGGACCTCTACATCCTAACGAGTCACACCAGTGGGTCAGCAGCTGAGGCTTTCGCTCACACAATGCAGGACCTGCAGCGGGCCACAGTTATCGGGGAGCCTACAGCTGGAGGGGCGCTTTCTGTGAGCATCTACCAGGTGGGCAGTAGCCCCTTGTGTGCTTCCATACCCACACAGATGGCCCTGAGTGCCAGCACAGGTGAGGCCTGGGGCCTGGCTGGGGTGGAGCCTGACATCACTGTGCCCATGAGTGAGGCCCTTTCCACAGCCCAGGACATAGTGGCCCTGCGTGCCAAGGTGCCCACTGTGCTGCAGACCACCGGGAAGCTGGTAGCTGATAATTATGCCTCTCCTGAGCTGGGAGCCACGATGGCTGCCAAACTGAGTCGTCTGCAGAGCCGCTATTCAAGGGTGACCTCAGAAGGGGCCTTGGCCGAGATGCTGGGGGCTGACCTACAGCTGCTGTCTGGGGACCCGCACCTGAAGACAGCCCATATCCCCGAGGATGCCAAGGACCGCATTCCTGGGATCGTGCCCATGCAGGTGAGATACAAGGAGACTCAGCCTGCCACAGACCCAGGAATGAATTGGCCATTTGCCTGCACATCCGCGGCTCTGGGCCTGGTGTGACAAGGGCTTCCAGCCTCATTTTCCTGTTCAAGTTCTCACTAGTCACATCTTTTCCTTTCTCTCACCATCACCTCATGCACTTCCTCTGCCCACTGGGCCCCTGAGCACCTCCATAGTACATTGGTATCCACCAGAACTCAGTTTGAAAACCCCTGGTACAGAGGGAGTTTCACTCTTGTTTGCGAGTGTTTTCATGGCTGCTCATTGTAGGTGTTAAGGACAGAGGTCAGTAAGCGCATGGTGTCCCTGAATTTCCTCCTCCAGAAATGCGGGGTTTGTGTTAATTCTCACCACCTGCCTGCCTCAGGATTTGCCATTTGTGTGCCTGAGCAGGGAGGATGGAGACAGGGAAGCAGGCAGAGGTCCTGGCCTCACAGTGGCCTCAGAGCTGAAGCATGGAGCTGGACACAGGCCCCAGAGTGGCCAGGGGTGCTGTGGTGATAACCACAGTGGTGGGCCTTCCTTGGTTAGGCACCAACTGCCGTCTCCTCCCTTCCTTAAATGCAAAGGCCTGCACCCTGAAGGGACTGCCCTTGGTGGATGTGCAGTCTGATCTGAGGGTCTTCACCACAGGAAGGTCTGAGCGAGAGGCTCTTAGGGTCCAATTCGTTAAGCTAGCAGGGAAGCTTTGGAGAACATGGAAAACAGAAATCAAGGCTGAGGAGTTTTGCTTCTGGGTGGATGAGGGAAAAGTTCTCCATACCAGTGGCCAAGGCTGGCCATAGTATTCACCAAGTGCTCCCATCAGCTGAGAGTTCTATCAAAGCAGCATTTACAGCATCTCTCCAAACCGTCTATCATCTGTGACTTTACTGCATAGCCACACTTCAGCACAGCAGCATTTGTCTTGGGGTTCCTGGAAAGCAGGACCTGACAAGGGCCTGGGTGAAGCAGTTTACGTGGGCAGTGGTCACTGGAGCAGGAGTGAGGGAGGGAGCAAGGAGAGTGGGACAAGAAAGGAGGAAAAGCCCGCTGATGGGCAAGGAGTGAGGCTGTTGCTCCTGAAGATCACAGCAGGGCGCTGACAAGTGTGAGAGTGCTTCCTGGAGCCAGCAGCTCCTGTCCTTCAGTGGCTGAAGGTCGCCCTGGAACACGAACTCTATCCAACTCTGAGGCAGCTTGGAGAAGGTCCAGAAGTACAGCAGAAAGAGATAGGGGTGTGCCAGGGACAGTGCACTGTCCACAGGGGTCCAGCTGAAGCTGACATCAGAGCTGGGCTAAGGACACCCAAAGTATTGCCTGCAGAATTGTTACCCCCATTGTACAAAAAGGGAAAGAGAGGCCCAGGGGGTTGCAGAGGAGAGAATCCTGTGGCTTAAAAGCTTGTAACTGAGGACAGAGCAGGGCTTAGAGGTGCTCCTGCCAACCTTCGGGCCTCAGTCCAGCTCATGGAGCCTGTGGCCTTCCAGCAGCCTTGGAGAGGATGCCCAGGCCTGTTGCAGGAGCCTAGTATGTGTCAGCTCTGTTAGGCTCACAGGGCCTTCAGATCCCAAATTCAGGGCTCACTCCTTTCCAGGGCAGGCAGGGTTCATGGTTTGGAGTCAGTTGTGGATTCAGATTTTGGCTCTACCACTTGCTGTCTGTGTGACCTTCAGGAAGTTACTTCATCCCCCTGTGCTTCAGTGTCCTCATTGAAAAGATGGGGATAATGGTGTCTCCTCTACAGGGTGGCTCTGAGGGTGATGGTAAGGTTGGCAATGAGCTCAGCATGGGGCCAGACCCTTGGTAAAGACTCAGGTGCCTGAGAGTTAATGTCTCACCTCCTTGCCCCAAGGACGGAGAGGAAGATGGGCTCAGAGACATAAAGATATACCCAGTGGGGGCAGAGGGGTGGAGAGGAGATCCATCTGGGCCTTTCAGTCTGGACAGCAGGATGTGGAGTTGGCATATGTGAGCATTCTCGGAAAAGAGGCTGCCGACCACATGTGGGCTCACATTCCAGGTGCACCACCCACATAACCTCCCAGACACACAGTTGAGAAGATCCTTCAGAGATATTAGTTGCCTTCCATGCCCTGAATATTTCTCATAAGATATAGGAAAACCATGGTGCCCACTTTCCTGAGCCTTAAAATCAACTCCCCTCCTGACACTGAGCCAGACCTCCTAATCTTTCAGATCCCTTCCCCTGAAGTCTTTGAAGACCTGATCAAGTTTTCCTTCCACACTAATGTGCTTGAGGACAACATTGGCTACTTGAGGTTTGACATGTTTGGAGACTGTGAGCTGCTCACCCAGGTCTCAGAGCTGCTGGTGGAGCACGTCTGGAAGAAGATTGTGCACACAGATGCCATGATTATTGACATGAGGTCAGTGGGCTGAGGTCAGTGGGCCGGGGTCAGTGGTTGCTGATCAGGTAGCCCTGGGGATTCTGGCTTAATTGGCCATGTGAGGCCCCCACACTGGTAATTTTTCTAAGATACTCAGATGATCCCAATGTGCATTCCAGGCTGAGAATCACTAGGCTCTTCTGGTGGCCCCCAAACTTGCCTGGCCATAGGATTTAACGGAGATGGAGGGGGAAGAGAGACATTAAAAACATTGATTTCTAGGCCCCACCCCAATCCTACTGAATCCAAAGCTCCAGGGACGAGGCCCCATAATCCATATAGAGGAAAGTCATCATCCCAGGTGATCCTGATAATCAGCCATGTTTGGGACAGCAGGACTTGTCACCTGCAGGTGTGCTTTATGTCATACAAAATCAACCCACAACCACCCTGGTCATGAGACTTGGAAAGCCAGAGTCCCAGAGGAATTTGCTAATCAGCCACTGTTGGTGCAACAAGAATTCTTTGCATCACAAAATTACTGTTGGAGGGATGCTTTTAGTTAGTGACCTCCCTTCTGCAGGCAGGGTAGGGCAGGGAACACCACCTGGGGGCAGCCAGACCCACGCCTCCCGGGATTGCCCTGGGCATGCTCCATAGGCATGTGGAGGGCTAGTCTGCCCCCACAGGCCACTCCCCCCTTGCCCTTGCTGGAGAGAGGCTGCTGAAATTGGATGAGAGGGAGCATTTGGTCCAGCTCCATCAGCTGGCACAACTCTTCAAGGGTTCTTAGTCATCACTAGATGTCCCTGGAGGCTGGTTCTCCTCCCTGGAAGATAAAACATCTCCCAAGGTTCCAATGTGTGTGTTCCTAGCACTGGAGGTTGGTGGAGGTTGGAAGCGGGTATCCTATGGCACCACTGAAGATTTTGGCCTTCAAATGCTCTAGTGAACATCTAAGCACCCCTCATGTTAAGTCCCTTTCTGTATAACTATGCTGCCCACAATTTTTAAAGAGGAGGTGGCCCAACCTTCAGGTGTGCTTTGCAAAAAAACCCTTCCAACCTGAGGTTTGGAGGATCTCAGATTCTGAGATCTCAGGCCCTGAACCCAGGCCGTCCATCCTAGTCCATCAATGAAGAGACTCCTAAAACATCGCCAGCTCCACATTTTTTGTTTACAGATGAAAAGACAGGAGCCCAGGGAGTTTGCACAAAAGGGTAAATCCATATAGCCTGGGATGAGTGAAGATTCCCTCACCCTCAATGTAGTTCTACAACTCTGAGCACTCTGCCATACTAAGTGCCACATTAGGACACCTTAACTGAGAGGCCTAGTGGGTTTTGTGCAATTATGGAGAACACAGCTGGGGGAAGACAGTGCTTCCAAAATGTGTCCACTCATAGGCAGCATGGGTGCAGAGGAGCAGTCTGTGGTCAGTAAGTGGAGGAAATTAATCAACAATTTCCTGACTGCAGGACTTATCAGAGCCCTTAATGTAATGTATATAGTACGTATCACACAATAATATATATTATGTGATCAGAAGAGGTTGATATGGTGTATGGTATTTTCAAAACAAATTTAGCCCCAAAGTCTTGTTCTCAAGAGACTTGTACTTTGGGAAACGCCTAACAGGAAATTCTGGAGGAGGAGGAAAGGGCACTAGACTGAGCCTGCCTGGATTAGAACCCTCAGCAGGGCAAAGGCCTGGGCCTCATTCTGAACTCTAGTTGAATAGCCTCTACTTTCCTCCCCTCAGGTTCAACCTTGGGGGCCCCACCTCCTCCATCTCCGCCCTGTGCTCCTACTTTTTTGATGAAGGGCCTCCAATTCTGCTGGACAAAATCTACAGCCGGCCCAATGACTCTGTCAGTGAGCTCTGGACCCACACCCAGCTTGCTGGTATGTGCAGAAGTCTTCCCCTTCGTGTTCCCATTATAGATACTTCTGGAAAGTCAGAGAAAGTAAGCTTGGGTTGAGGTTAAAGTAATAGTAATAGAACATAAAGCCCCCTGCCTTATGCTGTGCACTTTGTACATGTGATCTTTAATTCCTGCAAAAACATAACATTATGCCCATTTTCTAGAGTAGAAAAGTGAGTCTCAGCTGGGCAGAAATCTTGTCAGTAACATCACTCAGCTAATAAGTGAAGGCACCAAAATTTGAGCAATGGGTTGTCTAAAACCAAAATGCCCCCCATTCTCATCACTACTACCATCATCCTGCAGGACAAATGCAGAACTAGGACCCTCCTGCCCTTCACCAAACCCCATGAGGGATTTCCAGTGCTCAGGTTTGGAGGATCACAGATTAGCAGAATTCTCTTAGCAGCCTGTTGGCACACTTGTCTGAAGAAAGTTTGTGACTCTGTCAGGGTTTCTTCCCTGGACCCAGAGCAGCGGCCAGAGGAGCAGTGCAGGCCCTGTTCTCAATAGAGCCATGGCTCTCACAACCCGTCCTGAGTGATAGTCTTCATCTCTCTTACCCAGCCTGGAAAGCCAATGAACCTGTTCTTCCATCCAACAAAGGGGCTGGGAGACCAGCGGTGGGGAGTACATGTGACCAGAAAAGCACCCCACAACTTACATTTGTACATTTCCTTATCACACAAAGATTTGGGGGGAGCTTCCAATACATACATTCATTAATATTTCAAAATGTAAATAAAAATTAGAACCAGATGAATTCTAAATTCAAATAGACATTCAAGACCAGGAGTTAAAAACAGACTCAAGACTGCAGATCATGGGGTCCTAGAATTGTGATGTCCAATATGAAATCCACATGCCACATGCGGTCACTGAGCCCCCATCGAAATGTAGTTCACTGAATTGAGAGGTAAAGTGTAAAATGCACAACCAGATTTGGAAGACTTTTTATTTTTTTAAAAAATGGATGTAAAATAGTTCAGTAAGAATTTATTGATTACATTTTTGAGATGAATATATTTTGGATATACTGAGTTAAAGCATTATTAAATTAATTTGTTTCTTTTCACTTGTTTAATGTGGCTATTAGAAAACTTTAAATGACATGGGTGGCTCACATTCTTGCTTACGTTGCATTTCTATTGGATATCACTGTCCTAGAGGATTGTTGTCAATAAGTCACAAATTTGGCTTTTCCCAAAGTCTGAAGTGAAAAGACAGTGTGGTGAGGTTAAGTGTTCTTATTATTCATGAAGAGGAAGCACTCCCTTTTCTCTGGAAAGTCAAGCCTTTTTCCACCACTTGAAGAGAAAAGGGCACGCACTCCAGAAAACCAGAAAAGGAGAAGCTCTCAAGCACTTACATGCCTAGTATTGGGAGCACATCCTTTTCTCCATTTTACAGATGCAGAAACTGGGGCTCAGAAAGGTGAAGGGACTTGCATATAAACACAAGGGCACAGAACTAAATCCCAAGCCCTTCTTTCTATAGATCCAGATAGTATAGAGAAGGAAGGTGCCCTAAGGTGATGACCTGACTCCCCATTTTGGAGGGCCTTCTATCTTCCAGGTGAACGTTATGGCTCCAAGAAGAGCGTGGTTATTCTGACCAGTGGCTTGACAGCTGGTGCTGCAGAGGAATTTACTTATATCATGAAGAAGCTGGGCCGGGCACAGGTCATCGGGGAGGTGACCAGTGGGGGCTGCCACCCACCACAAACCTACCATGTGGATGATACCCACCTTTACATCACCATCCCCACGGCCCGCTCAGTGGTGGCTGCAGATGGCAGCCCCTGGGAAGGGGTGGGTGTGGTGCCCAATGTGGCTGTTCCTGCTGAAGCAGCCCTCACTAGAGCCAAGGAGATGCTCCAGCCCACTCTGCCGAGGGCAAGGCAAAGTCCAAGCCTGCAGGGCTGCTGGGAGGGCCCCTGTGGGCATAGTCCCATGGTGGGTGGGACCTCAGGTGTGCATGCCACAGGCACTCTAGCACATGGTCCTGCCTGAGACCCTGAGTGGGCTGCAAACAGGCCTGCTTAGCTCTGGTTAGAGTTGGAGGTACTCTTGGAGCTCATCCACCCAGTCTTTTCTCTCTTTTTGCACACATAGGGACAGGAAACTCACCCCTTCAAAGGAAACCCCTCCAGAGTAGTTATTTTGGGGAAGTGAAGTCCAGATACCCAAGCCATGCTTCTTATTCACCAATCCCTGGTCCTATTGCTGTCAACCAGAGCAGCTCCAACCAATAAAGCTATGAGTCACAGATGTCCAGCACATGTGTCACTTCACATTTCTAGTAGCCACCATTTTAAAAAGAAGAAACAGCTGAATTTAATTTTAATAGTATATTTTAATAATATAATTTATTTATCCTACCATACAGTAGTATCACTTCAGCATGTACTTAATATAAAAATGATAATGAATGAGATGTTTGTGTACAGGGTCTTAGAAGTCGGGTATGCAGTCTGCTCCCTGCACCTGCTCTTCCCTGTTCGAGCACCTCTTCCACCCTGCCCTGGGATCATTTCTGTCCCTACCATGCTGGGCAGCCCTCAGCGGCAGGAGCCATCCTACTCATTCTCGTCCCCTCCTGCCTGCCACCTAGGTGGTACCTGTTGCAGGCAGTGTTAATACAACGGACACACGTCAATATCGGGCACCAAGAAAACAATATCTATGTTTTCCTCCAGGTGGCAGCCACCAGACACTTGGAGACAGGTTGAGGCTCACTTAGAATCCTCTTTTTCCAGCCCCAGTCCAATTCTACCCAATGAGCCTGTCTTTTTGTCACATGTTCCTTCCATGGCATATTCTCCAGCTTCTACCAGGGATCCAAAGTGAGCTCTGATGCTGTGCAGCATCCAGTGGAACATGGTCCTGGTGGTGGTCTGGACTCCTGCCCTGACCATCCAAGTGCAGGCTGTTACTGTGCTGGCTCTGGGGACCAAGCTGAGTCCTAACGGGGCAACAAGCTGGCAGCGCACAGACCCTGAGACCTCCTCTAGAGCCAAGAAAGTGGGGAGCCCAGGGGTAGCCTGGGAAAGAAGAACCCAGCTGGTGCCCTGGAAGTGCAACCATGCTCTGCTGGAGGCACCAGGGACCCAAAAGTGAGAGACCTCTAGGGTCCCACCAAAAGTTATGTTGGGGGTGAGGCTGGAAGGCCAGGGTACCCCAGCCCCCACTCAGCACTCCCAGAGCTCCTGGCTCCAAGGGTCTGAGTGAGGATGAATGCTGGGGCTGCCTGGCCTTGCCATCTGGTGAGCATAGGTGCAGCTTCCACAGGTGACCTCCCCCGGGCATGGACTGACTGCACCAGCCCTGTCCGCAGCACCCAGAGTGCTGTGGCATCTGAGCACATCAGCGGGCCACCACCAATACCTAGGGGTTTCTGCACTAGAAAACCTTGAACCAACCCTGTCTAAACAGGAAAGCCCTGATGGCAGGCAACATTTCACTCCAGGCCTTTTGCCTTCTGCTAAATTCAGGTAAGACTAAGCGCATGACCACATTTAGTAGTATTGTGTACCGTGTGACCCCACCTTTTTCTTTAATTTTCTTTTTATTAATGTTCAGGCAGCTATGTGACCCTCCCTATATGTTTACATTCTAGGGCTCCTCCCTCCTCCCTGCTCCCTCGTCTCTCACACACACAAACACACACATATATGGCTAACTGATGATCACCTAAATCAAACAATGGTTCCTTCTAGGTGGTAGAATCAGGGGTGATGCTTTAACTTTCTTCTTATATTTTCCTCTTTTTCTTAAATCTTTATAACAAGCATATATCATTATTTTTAAACACAGCAGTCATTATTCCAAAAATAAAATAAGATAAAACAAATTACATAATTTTGTCACTAACCATACCTTACTGAATAGTTAATTTTTTCACGGGGTTTCGTTTCATAACATTTGGATTTCCCTGACTTACACCACAGACATTTTTTGGCAGTTTGTTTTGGTCCAGGTGCCAGGCTAGGTACTGTGGAGTTTGCAGATGGCCAAAGTCCTGGTGGGTCTTAAATCAGGGAAGGGGTGGAGCAGCTTTTAGGATGGGTGTCATACATAGGTCTCTCTCTGAGCTTCATGGTGCATGAACAGTTGTTGTTACCTCCACAGGAGTCAGCTGCAACTCAGATAAGCTCAGTAATTTACAGGAGGTCACACAGCTAGCAGAGTGTACCTTTGTCCTCCTTTAGGCCACCCAGCATTGCACCCACTTCGAGGTTCAATATGAACCCAGGGGAAACAGACTCACTAAGAAGCAGTGAGGTGATTAGGAGCCCAATTTCTGACTTGAGCTTGCCTGGGTGAGAAGATTAGGCTAGCCACTTCCTAGCTGTGTGACTCTGGGCAAGTTACTTCACATCTCTGGGCCTCAGTTTTGTTAGCTGTACAATGGGAGAGATAATAGCACCTTGGGGCTGTGAAGATTGATTGAGTTAAGCCAGTGCCCAGCCAAAGTCACCTGTCATTGTTTCTCCACGATGAAGCTGGACACCCTGGCAGCCCACTTTCCCAGCTCCCTGGCAGTAGGGTATAGGCATGTGGTCCTGTCCAGGCCCAGAGACTCCTGGGCAGGCTGTTTAATCTGGAGCAAGTGGCCTGGGGGAGCTGGGCAGCAGCAGTGACCAGATGCAGTGTGCAGGGCAGCACAGCCATGCCCCTACTCAGCAGGGGCAGCAGCGGTGTCCTTTGCAAGCGAGTCCCCTGAGCAGCTCCTTGTCCCTGTCTACTGTCCAGCCTGAGCCCCAGCCTGCCCACCCAACACTGGGTGCAGCTCTCAAGACATCCTTTTCTGCTTCAATCCATCACAGACTGTTTGCATACAACAAATTACACTGTGTGGTGCAGGCGAGATCTGAACCCACGTGTGTCTGGCTCCAAAGCCCCTGCTCTTTTCACCAAAGCATGAAGACTCACCAGGTCTGGTCTGGGAAGAGGTCCTAATGTGGGGAACCTAGAGTTCTGCACAGACCACAGGAAAAGGTCGGCCTTCTTGATGCGAGCCTTCCTGCATTATTACCTGCTTGGAGACAGAAGACTGGAGAGAAGGAAAAAGGAAAATGAAATCCCACCAGGCCTCTCTTCTGGTGGCAAAGCCAGGTGACCCACAGCTGCCTAGAAGCCTGTGCTCTGACAGACTGCAGGGCCCTTAAACTCTTAATGCCCCAGTATGAGCTCATCACCTCCATCCACCCCTACCCAGCCTGGCCAAATCCTACTTCTGTTGCCAGGTCCCTATCTTATACAAAGTCACATCTTCCTCCAGAAATCAGGGAGGAGATCGGAAAGATGCTCCTGGCTCCCACCTCTCTCTCTCCCACTCCCGACCCTGGGTCCATACAATCATCAGAACCCAAGATGAGCTATCTGAGTTAATAGCATTCTGCTCTGGGTCCATCCTGCCATCCCCTCTCCTTTGTCTAAGGGTCCTGGTGAGGTGCCTAAATCTCCACCACAGCCTCCTGCCCCATTTCTGTGCCTGGGCCTGCAGCAAGGGCCACTTCCCTGCCATACATCCTTCTCAGGTCTCCCCCTGCTTGAGAACCCCTCAAGGCACCCACTAATCTACACCAAGAAAGGCTGGGCTAGGCTGCCCGCCCCTCTACCGAGGTCTCCCCAGCCCACAGAGAGGCTGGATCTTCACCACCAGGATCCTTGCTGGAGCCTTGCCACAGGCCTTGGTACAGCAGGGGCCGGGGACCATGCTGGAGCACCAGAGGGGAGGAGCCCAGCTTTTGTCCCACCTCACTCACCCTGCCTCCTGTGTCCCTGCATCTGCCTGCACACCCATGTTGTGTGACAGTGAGGGCCCCGGCTACCCCCTCAGCATTGATGTAACGAGAGGGCATGGCTCAGAAAGAGAAAGGGTGCTGCTGAAATAACACCAATGGGCAAGGAAGCCTGCCTCTAGGTCCCCACTGGAGGGTGCCCATGTTATACCTCTTGGTTCCTATGGGATTAGCTGCCTAAGGACTCCTTGCTTCCTTGATGATCAGTGGGGCTGGTAGTGAAAATAGCCTCCTAATCCAAGCAGCTTAGAATACCAAGGGTATCAGAGGCCACTAACTTCCTGTCTCCCACCCCAGGAAAACACAGGATGGCTGAGGAAGAAGAAAATTAAACAACTTCAACCCTCCTCCCCAAATTTACTGCTTTCCCAACCCCCATTCAAAATTGGTTTCTGAAAAATTCTTCTCTCCTAGGAAATGGCACAAATCAAAACATACTGGAGAATGATTCGTTTTTAAAATAAAAGACTTATTCTGTGGTATTCAGTTATTACTATGTGATCTTTAGACCTGCATGACTACAAAAAAAAAAAAAAATCAAAATTAAGCAAATAGCCAAGGTGTGCAAAACTTTCTGAAGTGTAAGGGAGGCCTGCAGCCTCCAGGGGGCACCAGCACCGTCCAAGGAGGAAGGATGCAAGGTTTGCCTGGGGATAACTCCTGCTGACTTTGACCCCTGTATAGGAGTCTCTCCCAGATGAATAGGTAGTATGTGTTAGGTTAGCTGGGCCAGACCCAGAACCCAGACTGTTCCAAAGCTGGGAGTATAATAGAGTTATGGGTCTCCAGCCGCCGGTTCCTGCCTCTCCCCATCACCACCACCACTGATGTGCTTCCTTAAGTCCATGCCTTTTTGGTCATCAGTTTTAAAAAGATGACTAAAGCTGTTCGCTACTGATTTCACATATAGTCCTGATTAATAGCCATTTTTGAGGCCTGTGTTCCGCCTGGCACCAAGGGGACACCCAGGACATATGAGCTCCAAGTATCAGGAGCTCCTCTCCTTTTCCCTTCCCTTCCCACAAACCCAGTGGACTTCACCCACTTTCATTAACCTAATTATCTAGCTATTTGAGTAGGATCTCTGGTCTAAGATTCAGGAATTGGCCAGAAGTAGAAATTTAGGATCCCAGCCTTGTTGAGGTTTTACTTCTCTTCCAGATAAAAACAAACAGAAAAGCAGATCTTGGTTAAAATTGAGAATTACAATGGATCTGAATTCAGAATATCTTATTTTAGTCTTATTAGCACATTTTGGTGACTTTTATAAATCTTCAAAAGAATGGCTGCTGCCTGGGGGATAATTTATTGAGATGTAAATTGCTCTTTTTCCAGCTGCTATAAGTATTTTTTCTTCCCTATTCCAAGAAGTTGGCCAAGCCTTTCTATTATTGTCTCAGTGACTTCTGTGCTGCATGACCAATGACAGCATTGCCAGAAAACCAACAGGCCAAGATGCCAGGAGAAGTGGAGGAGAAAAGATAGAGCATGTAGGAGGATAGAGGCAAGAACACCACACAGCATGGGGAGACCACATAATGCTTTAAAAGGATACCTGCTTAGGTGGGGTATATAGGGGAACTTCCTATAAACTTGAGAGACAGGGGAGAAACTTGAAAATGAGATTGCCTGTCCTAGCAGAACCACAGAGGATTGGAGCAGATTAAATCAGATACCAAGAATATAAGAAATCTGGCAATCCTTACCCCAGAATTGCAGAGCAAAATTCATACCTGCTGATGTGATATTTTGTGGCACCACTACTAGCCGACCTCTAGCTGGTGCAGAAGGTGGCAGAGAGGGCTTGGGCAAAGTCATGATTAAAAGTGACTTCTCGCCAGTGACTATAGGACAGGAGAGAAGAAGGGATGAGACAGGATTTGACTGCCTAGGGGACTTGGGAGCCTAGCATGGCGACAAATACGAGCTGCCACATTAATCAACTGTAAGTCATAACATTCATAAGTCATCTTTGAGCTTGTCAACTTAAATGGCTGCAGAGCAACTTGCATCTACATCCATTTTTACCCCGTGTGAACTCCATCTTAAAAAGATGAGTTGGGAGAAAATGTTTTGCTGTGCTTCTTCATAGCTTTAATTAATTTAATTTGATTAACTTTGACTTTTCTCATAACGTCTCCCTTCCTTGTGAATGGTGTGACCGTTGCTAGTGATTCCATCTGTGGCCTCAGCAAGGTTCCTAGAGGAGTGTGGACAGGCCAGATGAGATGCACATGTCTAGACATCTCAAGGATCCTAGCCTTGACACCATCACTTTCCCTGCATCACTTTGCAGGTCAGCTCATCAGTGGCCCTCAGTGTTCACTGCAGTGCCAGGGCATGCACTAGAACCCAGCATTTCTTTCCATTCTAAGTTTCTATTTTGCTTAGTATGATGTATTTATGCCTTTCAAAGTGGTTTTGCAGAAGTTACAGGCCAATCCAATAAACCAGAGGAGGACAGCTGTGCATACCTTTGACAGATTTCAAGACACTTGTGAAAAGTTAATTTAAGGTTTATTAGGGGAAAGGCTGGAACCAGGCATCTCATTCATTCCCTCAACAAACGTCTGTTGAACACCTGCTATGTGCCTACAATGTTCTAGTTGCTGGGGATACAGCAGAGAACAAAATAGCAAAAATGCCTCACAGAGCTTATGTTCTAGTAATGGGAGACTCAGTAAATAAGGCAAATTAGTAAAATAACATAGTGTGCAAGGAGTGAAAAGTGCTAAAGAGAAAGGTGATAGGAAATGCGAAGGGGGTCAAGTCAAGTTGAAATTTTAGACAGGGAGTCAATGCCTGGTCCCAAGCCCCAGTTTTTAAACCATCCATGATGCCATGTGACACTACACTGAGCATTTGTGCGGCAGGCTGGAAGGATGTGAATTCAGAGTCGGGCAGTCCTGAGGTCTTATTCTGCACCACTTCTCCTGAACCCATGGTTTTAGGAAATTCAGTTAACTTCTTGGAGCTTAGTTTCTTCTGCAGTAAAATGAGAATTAAATACCTACCTCCTGGGAATGTCATGAAGATTAAATGATGTAAGGGATGTCAGTGCATAGTGTGGAGCCTCAAAGTCAAATCCCATGAGGTGCCCTTTCCTGACCCACATGTGACAGCCTCAGCCCCCTCTGGGCACAACCTCTCTGTGGGAAAATTCTGCCCAGGAAGGGGCTGGTTTGCAGAATGGTCCTTGTCTCTTTCAGGAAATGTGGGGCCTCCAAGCCTCCCAGTGAGACTGGAGGTGCTCTGCAGCAACGGCTCCTTCAAGATGCAGAGGAAAATGGCTCAGGAGTCATCTTTTCTCCTCCAGGCCAACATACTTGCTGCACCCAGAGGCCCCCTCACAGTGCCTCTCAGAGCCAGCCCTCCCTTGTGCTGGTCAAGCTCCTCTCCTTCAAGGCCTTCCTATGTCTCCATCTCAGAGGGCCGCCTCCCCCATTCAGTCCTCCTCACATTGGCCATGTGGCACCTGAGGACAGCCACCACCCTGGCCCACCCCTGGTCCCCCACTGCCACTCCCTGCCAGAATCACCAGCCCTGCTGGACTTTGAGTCTCTGCTCACACTCACACTCCTCAAAAGGCCTCTGAGGGCATGGTGCTCCCCTCCTCACATTCCTCCCATGTGCCTGACACCCCAGTGCAGGCCTCTGTTCAGTATCTGTCACAGCACTCTGATCACCTCCCCCTTAACATGGACCATGGGTCAAATTCACTGTGTCACCCGCAAGGCCTGGCCAAGACCCTGGCACATGGGCACCCAGGGAGGCTGATAAATCAATACAGGACTGGCTATGGGTGAAGGAAGGATGGACATGTGGGTAGCAGTGGGGAGAAGGGTGAGGTAGAGGGGTGGATGGGTCTTAGTGGGCCAGGTGACATGCTACTGACTGGGACATGGTGGGCATCCTGGACAGAGGGACAAGTGGTGGAGTTTGGGGGTGTTTGGGTGGCTCCTGGCTGCTGACTGAGACCCCCACCGGCTTCTTTCCAACCACAAACCTGAGCTCTGTGACAGGCCCCACCAGAGGGTTGAAAGTTGCAGGTAAAATGAATAAATCCTGAAAGTGAGGTGGAAACCAGCCATAAGACCCCACTGACGAAAAGAAACCCAACCTGCATTACATCATGGTTTATGACCTGAGTTATGCCAGGACAAACACAGATAAATAGATTATTTACTAAGAGAAATGAGATACACAGCAGATAAGAATTCTCCCAGTTCTTCCAAAGTTTTGTCTTAAGCTTTCACACATGTTCACTTCCTGACCTCTAAGGAGTATGTGTGTGGATGTGTTGCTCCATTTTTCCCTTTTCATATATTCAGAAAGTGGAGAACCGTGGACCTGGTGTTGGTTGCTGAATTACTGGTTCCAGCTCTTCATGCCAGGGTGGTGTGATTGCACACACATTCCCTCCTCATGGCTTCATGGTGCGCAGTGTGCACATTTCACCCATGAACTTTGGACTTGCCACTGACTTGTTTTGGCCAAGGGGATATTAAGGGAAGTGACCCAAGCAGAGACTTGAGATGTGCTTGTGTACTTGGAACTTCAAACCATGAAAAAAGCATGACCTGGCTAGCCAATTAGTTCCAGGGAAACAGTATGAACCTAAATACAACCTGCAGCCTAACGGCAGGTTGTATTACAACCGGCTTAGGCTTACAACCTAAGCCCAGACAAGACAGCTCAACCCAAGCCAACCCACTGACCCTCAAGTAAGAAAAATTGATTTCAGTTGTTTGACACTGCAATTTTGTGATATAGCAACAGCTGACTGATCTGGACAATAATAAATATCATTTATTCAATGATGGCACTGTGCTAGGCACTATGCCGACCATTTTCCACCTAATCCTGACAACATCCCTAAAACACAGGAGTCATCATCTCCATCTGGGGCTCAGATGGTTAAAGCAGTTTGTCCAAGGTCAGGGCTAGTACGTGAAAGACCCAAGATTCAAATCCAGGTTTGTCTGCCTCCCAAGCCTTTGCTGAGTGCTGAACTTGCCTCCGTAGAGAGAAAAAGGAATGGTGACACAACAGGGCCGCATTCTTGAAGCTGTTAGAGACACTTTGTGCCTAGTAGTCCCAACATCCTGGATTAGCAAAGTACATTGTTTTATTTCAGAACTTTATTTCCTTCAAAGCACATCACAGCCAAGGGCTGTCTTTTTCAAATTCTGACCAAGCTTTTCATATATGAACTCAGAGGCAGATGGCCCTGCAGACAACTGTGATCAGTCTTTCCCAAGGAAGCCCTAGTGAGCCATCTCTGCCTCACTGCCAAATGCTGGGGGCTGTACCTAGAGGTTTAGTGCACAGCCACCTCTTAACTGTGAGAGGTCATGTGTCGGGAGAGATGGTGGCGCTCCCGGAAATACTCATGGCAAATGGGGCATGTGACAGCCTCCTCCCTCAGCTTCTTAGAATGTAGGTCAGGCCCCACATGTTCCTTTTTGTGGTGGGAACGCATGTGGAAGACCAGGTCAGAGGTCAAGTGAAAGGAGAGGTTGCACTTCGCACACCAGTTCTGGGTAGATGGGCCCAGGGAAGTGAACGTGGGTGGCAGGAGGGCCCAAGAGGCAGTGGAGGAGGAGGAGGAGGGCATGGGTATTTGGGCCCTGGTATGCTTTAGTGATAGTGTGGGGACACCCAGGAAGGAGCTGCAGAGAGGAACATTTTGTGGCAAGGTTTGGAGTTTCCAGAAATGACCCACCAAAACCTTGGAATTTGAAAGTCGACCCCAATAAGGAACATCTACCGTGTTCAGTTCCAACAGCTCTCCCAGGACATCTGCAGGTCTGCCTGCCTGGTAGACAGAGGTTGTTGGCCCAGGTCTCCCTGCTGGACACCTGGCTGGTTTGCTGAAGGCGCTTCTCTGCTCCCCTTGGCCTTGGCTGGGCCACACAGCAAAGACCATGCTGCCAGCTGGGTCCCTGGGGACATCCCAAGTCAGCTGCTGACCTGCAGGGACATCATGCTCTTTCTCCTTTTCCTGCCCATCTTCTAGCCTCTTCTTGAGCTGAGGCACCTCCCTGAAGGCACTCTGTCCCTGTTCTAAGCACACTTTCCGGGCCAGTGGCTCTCCCAGTTTGAGCATGCCTGGGGTTGCTGACAATGTCAGCTCACCATGGGCATCATCCTGGCCACCACTGCCCATGGCAGCTCCAGAGCCCAGGCAGTTTCTTTTCTCCAGCAGCACCAGCTTGCAGCCCTGACCCTGCTCAGGTTCACCCAGCCGCCATGTGTTTTCAACTGAAGGGCTCCACAGAGCCCCCTTCCCAGCAGCCATGTTGACTAGCAGGGTGTGGGCCAGCTGACAAAGCTCCAGCTGCTGTCAGTCTTCAAGGTTTTGGTGTTCTGCAGGGTTCATTCAGGGAGGAGCCATGAAATTGAAGACCTCCAATGTGACAGATGGGCCAGCCACACCTGGACCCCAGGACTCTGCAGAGGGAGGAAGCAATGTCAGTGAGGCATGCACTTTTCACTCTTCTTTGCATCCAAAGAACCCTGACTCCTACAGAGGCAGCAGCTTGCCCTGACTCAGAGCGCTTTGCCACCAGCTCTCCCCTGCAGGCTGCCATCAGGGAGGAAGGAGCGTAGCATACAATGCTGCTGCCCAGAGGCGAGGCTCAGGCTGCCCCCAATGCTGCCAGCATCCTAGCAGCAGCCACTACATTAGCAGAGCACACAAGGCGTCCACAGGCCAGTTCTGACTTCATGGGCAATTCCAACATGTTGCACCCCAATTTAAGGTAGTTTTCATTTCTTGCTGCTCAGCATACTAATATTTTCCCTAAACTGTCATGAGTGCCAGGACACTTTAAGCAGCTGGAGACAGGAACTCCTGCAGCACAGATGTTCAGAAGGTAAAAGCTGGACAACAAACATACAGGCATGATAGGCAGCTCGGGGTTGTGCTTGGCCACCAGTCCCACACCTAGGGGGCAGCCACCTCTCCACCTGGCCCTGCCCCTGGAGCAAGGGAAGGTCTCCCCTGTCTCTACTCACCAGAAGTGCCCCATTTGGTTCTCCTCACACATCAATCCATTTCCTTCTCCTCCGCTCACCTGTCAACTGTCCTCTTGTGCCACCCTGCTGGGCATACTCAGGTGGACCAGCCTCCACTTTGACCTCAAACTGCTCATGGCTTGGGAGGGAGACACAACAGGGCCATATTGTGATGGTGGCACCAAGGAGAAGAGGGTGCCATCGACCCTGCTGGGGAGGCATTCATCCCTGCCCTTTTCTAATTGGCTCCACCAATGATTTCTTGAAACTAGGAGGCCCATCTTCAAACACTCCCCTCAGCTGGAGAGCCGTACTGGATGAACTAGACCCTAAATGGTCTGAGTTTTCATCATTTGAAAGTACTTGCCCCTAGGGCCCAGGAGGACCCTGGGAAGTGGGCTGCTGAGCTCTTTCCTCTTTGGGCTTGTTGTAGATAAACACCATGTGGCTCATGTCAGCTCCTTCCTCTTGCTTTCCTGCAGCCCCAAGGTACCCTGCCCATTCTCTCTGTCTTGGGGGCATGGGACTTGACAGGCACTATGCGTGTCAGCTCTTTGTCTTCACTCCACCTGAAGGGTTACCAACCTCTTCTTAGATGAGGACAACATGGGTTCTAAAAGGCTTAGCACCGGGCCTGATGTTCTCTGCAAGGATGCCAAACAGCTGCGATTAAAACCCAAGGGTGTGCCCCAAAGCCTGCTTTGGTTACACTGCCCACATGCCCCATGCTGCCCCCTGCAGTGAGCACCCAGTCCAATCAGTGTGCCGCCAGGGCAGTCTGAGCCACTCCTAATGTCCTTTCCAAACAAGTTCCTCAAAGGGGATGCTGCAGCCACCAGAGATTTGTGCTGCCAATGTTTCTTAAAGGGGCAGAGGGCACTACAACAGTCCACCTCTCTCAGCCTCATTTTCCCATCTATAAACAACTGCTGGACTAAATTATCTCCACAGTCCTTTCCAGATCTACCAGTGTATGTCTCCAATTAGAATGAAGCCATTTTACCCCTATTCTCAAATAACCGGTCTGCTTGAAGCCCTATTGCTGAGCTTCTATGAGATCACACAAAGACACATACACACCCAGAAACACTCACACCTTCACCTGCACACACAGTCACACACATACACACTCACTCAAATACACACATACACATATACTCACACACACACACAGAGGCTTACACACACGTCACCTCCACCATTTCTATCAGACAGTTCTTCAGATAACAGTTTAGAACCACATGATGTCTTCTCAAGCCTGAGCAGGAGCCCGCCCTGCTGTCCCCCTGGTCCACTGCACCCCTGCATCTCTTTGCGCACAGCCCCACTGGGCCACCTTCACAGCAAAGGCAACTTTTGCCAAACACAGCTGTGTAGGCCCTGCTGTCACTAGTCTCCAGACTGCCCTGAACACAGATATGACAACCCTTTCCTCATCACCACATTTGCTACCAGCATGCTTCACAATATTGACAAAGAAGTCACTGTTTAATGACTTAATACAACATATGTATCTACATTCCAGAGGCTTCATACACTTTATTTCATGGAATTTCCCAGCAACCACATGCAGGAAGTTGAATATCTCAACCCAAGTGCACTCATCTCCAACCTGTGGAATGCCACGTTGCTAAGTGTGGTGCAGCTGTCCAGCTTTCTGAGACTTTTGGAGTCTGGATTCTGCCAATTGCTGTGTGATATCCACCAAAATTCATGCTCCATCAATGCTATCATCCAAATCTTAATAATAATGATGAAAACAGCTAGAGTAGAAGGCACCTACTACTACTAAAGAATAAGAGTAGATGAAGATATAATAATAATGAGGAGGAGAAAGGAGTAAAGGGGATGATATAACAATACTACTAATGATATTGATAATGGAATGAGGAGGAGGAACAAAAAGGAAGAGATAAAGAGAAGAAAAAGGAGGAGGAGGAAGGGGAAGAGGTAGGAGGAAGGAAGGAAGAGGAAGAGGAAGAAATGGAGGAGATGAACATATAGGAAGAAGAAAGGAGGTGGAAGACAAGGGTAGAAAGAGGAAGAGAAGGAGACAATGGTACTGGACTGGCCAGGGACCTCTGGCATGCCACCCAGCCTCCCCAAGGGTCCCCGTGCACACATGCATCAGCACTACTGGGTTAAGGTTGCTCAGGCAAATACAAGGAAAGTCCTATAAAACTGGGATCCCACCTAACTTCAGTTCAGTCTGTCTGTGGCAATCACCAGATCAAAATGACAAATGAAGTGAGTCTGACATGGCGTGTCCCCAGTGAGGCTCTGTCAGCCTAATGCCCATCTCTTCTTGCCGAGGGACTCACAGGCTCTCTCCCAGAGTCAGCCTCAGACTTTGAGTCTCATCCAGCACCAGGCTGCATGCACCTCTCCCATGATCCCTGACCTCTCAAATCACCTCTGTAGATGTATGATGCCATTTCTAGGATCACTCCATGTCCTGGTCAGTGAGTTCTGGGTCAGGAGACCACATGCACAGCAGCTTGGTGCTCCGTGCCTCACTCCTCCTTCCTCGTGGGACCAACCAAGCCCCTTTACAACTGGAGGTGGTTCTCTGTCCAGATGATCACTGGGAAAAGCAGAGCTTCTCTGTCCTCCTTCCCCTTCTGCAGACACCAGCTGCCCTGGCAGTGAGTGGATCTATTCAGCCCTTGTTCTCTGTGCTTCCATGCAATATTAGGGGACCCTTTACTGTCCACCACTCTCCTTAAGAGCCTCAGTTCATTCTGGGCTCTTCCCTTCTGACACTGTTTACTCATCTTGGTCACTCAGGTGTGTGTGTCCTGAAAGGGATCCTTCTTGTTGTTCTTCATTCTTTTCAGTCTGAGCTCAGCAAGAAAACCCTCTGAATCACACAGACATCTTTCAGTACCACCCCAAGGTCTTGCTGTTGAAAGAACCTGATTTAAATCCCAGACTCTCCAACCTTCCCTGAGCCCTTAGATCATGGGAACATGAAGTGATGATTTTTGAAACCTTGTAAAACTGAGCTCCCCAAGTCGACAGGGTGTCTGACCTTCCCTACTGGGAGATATTTCTCCTTCAGGCTGTCAATCTTTTTGGGCCACCAATCGGGGATCTACTGACCAACATGGGAAATGCTACATTTTGAGAGGTGACACCTCACTCCATCACACATTGTTAATAGCACATGTTTCTATAATACCCATACCCAGGCTCTGACTGCAGACTCTGAGCATTCCTTCATCTGGGAACCACTGGCCACATTCTCCTACATATATTCTTACCTTTATGTTCATGCCATAACCAAACTGTCCTACATAACCATTGAAGGTTACATCTCACAGGGGTTTAGTGCACAGGCTCTCAGGTCAGATGCCTGAATCATAACTGGCTCCACTCTTACCAATCCTGTCACCATGGGAAAGGTGCTGATCCTCTCCCTGCCTGTTACTTCATCTGTAAAAAAGGACCACTTTGGTGTCCACTTCATTGTGCAGTTGTAAAGATTAGATGGATTAATATAGCTAAAGTGCTAGAGAGAATCTGGCTTAATAAATGTTGGGTAGCAGAAATTTATCAATATACTTCCCAGCCAGCCCTCACAACTTATCAACTACCACACTAGCAAAGGAGTCAGACTCAACCTCATGGTGGTCCTCCCTCTACTTGTGTGCTCTACTTGGCTTCCTAGATGGTAGAGATGTTTTCTAGGCACCCTGGAAGATTCTGAAACATAATCCTCTTTCTACCTCTTATACACATGGATTCTGAGTTCCGGGTTTTTCCTAAGAAAGGAAACACACATTTGCTAAGCATCCTCCTAGCCCTGGAACCCTGGAAAAATTAAAATTGAAGAGTTATCCAGGCTTTCCTGGAGGCTGGCTGGTGGCTGGGAGAGGGGAAGGCTTCCCAGCCAGCCTCCACAGGCTTTGTGTCCCACTATGCCTACATCCCTCCAGCAGCAATGCCTGCTGTGTTCAAGCAAAACCAAATGCAGGATTCTCAGGATGTAGCCAGCCACAAGCCCACAGTGAGGTTGGCTGGAGGCCTAAAACAACTTGACCATGCAGACCAATTCCAGTGACAGCCTTCAGGGGAAGAGTCCATGCACTGACTTTTATCAGATGGATTGGCCAGACTCTACCTGATGCCAACAGTAGCATCACCTATTAGGAAGGAGAGAGTCTGCCTACTTAAAGAAGAAAAAGAAATTTTAAAGCATTGCAGCTCAAGAATTAGCTCTGAATTTTAAAAATTGGTGTGATTATCTGTTTTAAAGAAAAGTTACCTCCTGGATTTCTGGGGGAAAAAAATCTGCTAAGCAAAGCAAACATGACATTTCAAAATTATTTGCAGAGTATCCCTTTCATGCTCACTTCCCCCCGCTGCCCCCCGCAATTCGGATACGTTGGTAGTAGGTGGTTAAATGACTTCAGACACAACTTAACTCTTCAATCCAGAAAATAGTCTCCCAAATCAAAGTTCCACATACCTATGAATTTGCCAAACATGTTCTTTGAGCTAAAATGAAAAACTTCTTTCACTAAACCCACTGCAATGCTTTTCCACCATGTTTAATTTTTGTTCATTTTTTCTGTTTGATTTATCTACTGGAATATTTCCTTTCTCATCAAATGAAAAGTAAAATAAGCTGAATTATTATTAAAAATAATAATAAACTAAAAGGATAGATTAAATTATTTATTTGTAAGAACCCAATGCATTAAGTGTTAGGTGGTAATTAATAGCTTCCACAATAATCAAGTTTTCTTTTTACAACATAGTATACATAGTATGTATCTGTATTTGTGTGTTTGAATACATAAGTACATGTCATAAAATATTAAATAATGAAATCATGTCTCTAACAAGATTAAATTTTTAACAAGCAAAAATGCTTTAATAGACAATATTTCTATTTTATTCTTCAAAAATGAATGTTTTGCTTTTCTAAACTGCTTCACTTACTATGTGTCTAAGGATTCTTTCATATTAAGATGAAATATTTTCATGTTGGTGGTCCTACCCAATGGACAAAAAAACATTAATTTCAAATGTCTCAACAATTGCTGTAAAATGCCTGTCTCATTCAACAGTAATTATGTAACTTAATTTCTGCTCATCATCAGCATTGACAAGTATATATTTTAGAACTGTACAATTCTTATTTCAACTCTCACCCAAGTGGTTCACATGCAAAGCCCTGGCTTCCCTTTTGTCTACTCATAAATGAGCTCTGAATCCGACCCCCCCAACCTTGCACTGACTGCATAGGAGGATGGCATGGGCTCCGCGGTCCCTTAAATGTTCCTGCAGGGTTTAGCTTCCTGGTGTGCTGTCTGTGCCTATTACCAGGCAAATGTCAAGGAACGGATTCAATCAACACCTTGTCTGTAAAGCCAGGTGTTTTCTTTCAGCTCAGCATGAAAACTCAGAGATTTATAAATTGATCATTTATGTACTTTTCCCAAAACAGACACTGAACAAACTACTTGCCCAAATCTTTGGATACAAACTGTTGGAGAAAGGATCTGAGGCAGATACATCATTATTACTCTAATAACCAGCACAAGCTCTGGTGAGAATAAGGGGGCAACACGGGATGAGTGGATGGGTGCATGAATGAATGAAGAACACTGCAACCCAAAAAGTCAACCTAGGATGATGAAAAAGAAATCAGAGGCGTAATTACTGGTGAAGGAGGGAAGCAGGGAGAAGGGAAGACCCAGAGAGATGGAAAGAGAAGTAAAAAGAGAAAGGGGTAGGACAGGAGAAATAGATAATAAAGAGATAGACAAGAAAAAGTGAGAAAGAGAAAAACACGAAGAGACAAGGAGACAGAAAACTGAGGCAAAGGGCAGGGACAGGGATGGCACGGGGAGAAAAAAAAAGAGACGCAGATGGAGAAAGCTGGAGGCAGAAGAAAGAAAAGAAATGGTCAGTCAGAGGCAGCCCTGAGAACTCTGCCCTGGGAAAGGCTGGCAGGAGGGAGATGAATCCCGATACCCACGCCCCCTCGCGGCAGGGTCCTGGGGCCAGGACGGCGAGTCTCACCTTCGCTCTCCCTCCGCGCTGGGCGAGGGAGATGCGCTTGCAGCCCCGGCGCTGGCAGGTCTGGCGCCACAAGACTTGGGTGGGAACTCGGCTAGCGAGCCCTGGAGGCCCTCCGGACCCCGCCTTCCCGGACCGGGTCCGCCTCCGGGGCGGGGCCGCGGGGCCGCGGGGCCGCGGGCTCGCCCCACCCAGGGCTACTTCGGGGGCGGGTCTGCGAACAGACGCCACAACGAAAACCTGGCTGCTTGCGGCAGATTGAATCTGACGCCCAGGCGCACTCCTGCACTCGGCCGCTGGCAGCCCGGCCCTCCCGCGGACCCAGCCCCGCGCCAGGCCCGCCGACGCAGCGGGCTGGGGCCTTTGCCTGGCGCCTCGAGCTGTGGGGCTGAGGAGGACGTCCTGGAGGCCCCGGGCCACAGCGGAGGCTGCGCTTGCCGCAGCTCACTCCCCGTGGGCGCCGCGACTCCTCCTCTCAAGGGTCTTCGGGACCTAGGCGACAGCTGCAATGGCAGCCCCGGTGAACCGCGCCCCGCGTCGACGGATCCTCCGTGCGCCGCCTGGAGACCCCATGGGCGCTCGGGAGACCCTATGGGCCCTGGGGATTCCCCTGCCCCTTCTCGGCCAAGAGGTCCCGCAAGCCGTTTCTTCGCAGCTCCCCGACTCCACTGGAGCTCTCCCTGTGACTCTGCCATGCCAGAGCCTCCTCCGTTTCGTGAATGCAGCAGCGTTGTGCCAGGTAATGGTGAGTTCTGTGACTTCACAGAATGCTAAGGTGCCAGGGAACCTAACTACTCACCGACAATAGGACAGGCAATGGCAGAAGGGGGCAAGGGGCTGGAGGGAATGGCTTCGGAGTGGGATCCATTCATGCCAGGGCTTGAATGCCCTGGGGCTCTTGCCTATAGTGAGGGGAGAGAGAGATAGGAGTAGAGTCCCAGGTAACCAGAATCGTTGCAGTGCAGCCAGGTGTGTGGGTGACATTGCTTGAATTCAGTTGAGGGTGCAGAGCAAGTTACACTGAGGAAGAAAGGGAAACCAGCCCTTCCGTCCTTTCCTTCCTTCCACGTTCTGGATGCTCTTGTGGGTAGTGAGCATGGAGATATAAGGTGACAAGGCTCTTTGCTTTTCTTCAAGGCTTTGGAATGTCTGTTACAGAGATAAGATTGTAAAGGAATAAAATTATGGTAACACTCTGGGAAGCTAATTTAGAACATACATTAAAGCTTTGTGGAATGGTTCCAAAAGCAAAACTTCTGTGGAGAGATCGTTAATGAAGATGGAAATGAGACATCATATCCCAAACATGAGCCCACACACAGCCATAGTAAAATCACAGAACTTCCAGGATGAACTTGGAAATGAACTGTCCACTTAGAATCCTATTTCTCACTGCCTTGTTACTCACAGTGAGCACAAAGCAGAGGTATATTCTGATGTACAAAGCTTAATAAGTTTATCACTCACACAATGTTGGTGAAAGAAATACTTAAGAATGTACTTCAGGATGAAGGAAACTAAGATGACAGGAGTGGAGTTCCAAGAACAAGGGTGCGCAGAGGAGTTGAAAAAACCCACCGAGTATTGTAAATACCTTTAACAATATAGATATATACTGATAATCACAGGGACAATCACCAATACAGAGAATTTTTTTTTATTGCTAAAAGCCCTGATATGCTTCATGAATTTGCCTGTCATCCTTGCGCAGAAGCCATGCTAATCTTCTCTGTATCATTCCAATTTTAGTATATGTGCTGCTGAAGCGAGCACGAGATAATTATTTTAAAGGTTGGAGAGAATGAAGTAGGGTTGGGTGTGAGGCATCTCACGGTAGAGAGTTCCAAGAAGATTTTTTTTTAATTTATTTATTTTTATTTTTTTTAAGAACATTATGTTTACTAGGCTCCCCCCTACCCCAAGTCCCCCCCACAAACCCCATTACAGTTACTGTCCATCAGTATAGCGAGACACTGTAGAATCACTACTTGTCTTCTGTGTTGCAAAGCCCTCCCCTTTCCCCCACCCCCAAAATTATACATGCTAATCATAATACCCCCTTTCTTCTTCCCCGCCCTTATCCCTCGCTACCCTCCCATTCTCCCCAGTCTCTTTCCCTTTGGTAACCATTAGTCCATTCTTGGGTTCTGTGATTCTGCTGCTGTTTTGTTCCTTCAGTTTTTCTTCTGTTCTTATACTCCACAGATGAGTGAAATCATTTGGTATTTGTCTTTCTCCACTTGGCTTATTTCAGTGAGCATAATACCCTCTAGCTCCATCCATGTTGCTGCAAATGGTAGGATTTGTTTTCTTCTTATGGCTGAATAATATTCCATTGTGTATATGTACCACATCTTCTTTATCCATTCATCTGATGATGGACACTTAGGTTGCTTCCATTTCTTGGCTATTGTAAATAGTGCTGCGATAAACATAGGGGTGCATCTGTCTTTTTCAAACTGGAGTGCTGCCTTCTTAGGGTAAATTCCTAGAAGTGGAATTCCTGGGTCAAATGGTATTTCTATTTTGAGCATTTTGAGGAACCTCCATATTGCTTTCCACAATGGTTGAACTAATTTACATTCCCACCAGCAGTGTAGGAGGGTTCCCCTTTCTCCACAAACTCGCCAACATTTGTTGTTGTTTGTCTTTTGGATGGTGGCCATCCTTACTGGTGTGAGGTGATATCTCATTGTGGTTTTAATTTGCATTTCTCTGATAACTAGCGATGTGGAGCATCTTTTCATGTGTCTGTTGGCCATCTGAATTTCTTCTTTGGAGAACTGTCTGTTCAGCTCCTCTGCCCATTTTTTAATTGGATTATTTGCTTTTTGTTTGTTGAGGTGTGTGAGCTCTTTATATATTTTGGATGTCAAGCCTTTATCGGATCTGTCATTGACGAATATATTCTCCCATAGTGTAGGGTTCCTTTTTGTTCTATTGATGGTCTCCTTTGCTGTACAGAAGCTTTTCAGCTTGATATAGTCCTACTTGTTCATTTTTGCTTTTGTTTTCCTTGCCCGGGGAGATTTTTTCATGAAGAAGTCGCTAATGTTCACATCCAAGAGATTTTTGCCTATGTTTTTTCCTAAGAGTTTTATGGTTTCATGACTTACATTCAGGTCTTTGATCCATTTTGAATTTACTTTTGTGTATGGGGTTAGACAGTGATCCAGTTTCATTCTCTTACATGTAGCTGTCCAGTTTTGCCAGCACCATCTGTTGAAGAGACTGTCATTTCCCCATTGTATGTCCATGGCTCCTTTATCGAATATTAATTGACCATATATGTTTGGGTTAATGTCTGGAGTCTCTAATCTGTTCCACTGGTCTGTGGCTCTGTTCTTGTGCCAGTACCAAATTGTCTTGATTACCATGGCTTTGTAGCAGAGCTTGAAGTTGGGGAGTGAGATTCCCGCCACTTTATTATTCTTTCTCAGGATTGCTTTGGCTATTCGGGGTCTTTGGTTTTTCCATATGAATTTTTGAACTATTTGTTCCAGTTCGTTGAAGAATGTTGATGGTAATTTGATAGGGATTGCATCAAATCTGTATATTGCTTTGGGCAGGATGGCCATTTTGACAATATTAATTCTTCCTAGCCAAGAGCATGGGATGAGTTTCCATTTGTTAGTGTCCTCTTTAACTTCTCTTAAGAGTGTCTTATAGTTTTCAGGGTATAGGTCTTTCACTTCTTTGGTTAGGTTTATTCCTAGGTATTTTATTCTTTTTGATGCTATTGTGAATGGAATTATTTTCCTGATTTCTCTTTCTATTGGCTCATTGTAAGTGCATAGGAAAGCCACAGATTTCTGTGTGTTAATTTTGTATCCTGCAACTTTGCTGTATTCTGATATCAGTTCTAGTAGTTTTGGAGTGGAGTCTTTAGGGTTTTTTTATGTACAATATCATGTCATCAGATAATAGTGACCGTTTAACTTCTTGTTTACCTATCTGGATTCCTTGTATTTCTCTGTTTTGTCTGATTGCCGTGGCTAGGACCTCCAGTACTATGTTAAATAACAGTGGGGAGAGTGGGCATCCCTGTCTTGTCCCTGATCTCAGAGAAAAAGCTTTCAGCTTCTCGCTGTTCAGTATGATGTTGGCTGTGGGTTTATCATATATAGTCTTTATTATGTTGAGGAACTTGCCTTCTATACCCATTTTGCTGAGTGTTTTTATCATGAATGGATGTTGAATTTTGTCAAATGCTTTTTCAGCATCTATGGAGATTATCATGTGGTTTTTGTCTTTCTTTTTGTTGATGTGGTGGATGATGTTGATAGCTTTTTGAATGTTGTACCATCCTTGAATCCCTGGGATGAATCCCACTTGGTCGTGGTGTATGATCCTTTTGATATATTTTTGAATTCGGTTTGCTAATATTTTATTGATTATTTTTGCATCTACGTTCATCAGGGATATTGGTCTGTAATTTTCTGTATTCCCTCCTCTTCCATTTTTTAGAAAACTTTAAGGAGAATGGGTATTAGATCTTCTCTGTATGTCTGATAAAATTCTGAGGTAAATCCATCTGACCCAGGGGTTTTTTTCTTGGGTAGTTTTTTGATTACCACTTCAATTTGTTTGCTGGTAAATGGTTTGTTTAGATTTTGTGTTTCTTCCTTAGTGAGTCTTGGAAGGTTGTATTTTTCTAGGAAGTTGTCCATTTCTTCAAGGTTTTCCAGCTTCTTAGCATGTAGGTTTTCATAGTAGTCTCTAATAATTCTTTGTATTTCTGTTGGGTCCATCGTGATGTTTCCTTTCTCATTTCTGATTCTGTTGATGTGTGTTGATTCTCTTTTTCTCTTAATAAGTCTGGCTAGAGGCTTATGTATTTTGTTTATTTTCTCAAAGGACCAGCTCTTGGTTTCATTGATTTTTTCTATTATATTATTCTTCTCAATTTTGTTTATTTCTTCTCTGATCTTTATTATGTCCCTCCTTCTGCTGACTTTAGGCCTCATTTGTTCTTCTTTTTCCAATTTTGATAACTGTGACGTTAGACTATTCATTTGGGTTTGTTCTTCCTTCTTTAAATATACCTGGATTGCTATATACTTTCTTCTTAAGACTGCTTTCGTTGCGTCCCACAGAAGTTGGGGCCTTGTGTTGTTGTTGTCATTTATTTCCATATATTGCTGGATCTCCATTTTAATTTGGTCGTTGACTATTTAGAAGCATGTTGTTAAGCCTCCATGTGTTTGTGAGCATTTTTGCTTTCTTGGTACAATTTATTTCTAGTTTTATGCCTTTTTGGTCTGAAAAGTTGGTTGGTAGGATTTCAATCTTTCTGAATTTACTGAGGCTCTTTTTGTGACCTTGTATGTGATCTATTCTGGAGAATGTTCCATGTGCACTTGAGAAGAATGTGTATCCTGTTGCTTTTGCGTGTAGAGTTCTATAGATGTCTATTAGGCCCATCTGTTCTAATGTGTTGTTCAGTGCCTCTGTGTCCTTACTTATTTTCTGTCTGGTCAATCTGTCCTTAGTAGTGAATGGTGTGTTGAAGTCTCCTAAAATGAATGCATTGCATTCTATTTCCTCCTTTAGTTCTGTTAGTATTTGTTCACATATGCTGGTGCTCCTGTGTTGGGTGCATATATATTTAGAATGGTTATATCCTCTTGTTGGACTGAGCCCTTTATCATTATATAATGTCCTTCTTTATCTCTTGTTACTTTCTTTGTTTTGAAGTCTATTTTGTCTGATACTAATACTGCAACACCTGCTTTTTTCTCCCTATTGTTTGCATGAAATATCTTTTTCCATCCCTTGACTTTTAGTCTGTGCATGTCTTTGGGTTTGAGGTGAGTCTCTTGTAAGCAGCATATAGATGGGTCTTGTTTTTTCATCCGTTCAGTGACTCTATGTCTTTTGATTGGTGCATTCAGTCCATTTATATTTAGGGTGATTATCGATAGGTATGTACTTATTGCCATTTCAGGCTTTATTTTCGTGGTTACCAAAGGTTCCAAGTTACTTTTCTTACTATCTAAGAGTCTAACTTAACTCAACTTAGTATGCTGTTACAAACACAATCTAAAGGTTCTTTTCTATTTCTCCTCATTTTTCTTCCTCCTTTATTCTTTATATATTAGGTATCAGATTCTATACTTTTTCTCTATCCCTTGATTGGCTTTGGGGATAGTCAATTTAATTTTGCGTTTGCCTCGCAGTCAGCTGCTCCACCCTCCCTACCATAATTTTCCTACCTCTGGTGACAGCTATCCACCCCTAGGAACACTTCCATCTATAGCAGTCCCTCCAAAATAGACTGCAGAGATGGTTTGTGGGAGGTAAACTGTCTCAGCTTTTGCTTATCTGGAAATTGTTTAATCCCTCCTTTAAATTTAAATGATAATCTCACTGGATAAAGTAATCTTGGTTCCAGGCCCTTCTGCTTCATGGCATTAAATACATCATGCCACTCCCTTCTGGCCTGTAAGGTTTCTGTTGAGAAGTCTGATGTTAGCCTAATGGGCTTTCCTTTGTATGTGATCTTATTTCTGCCTCTGGCTGCTTTTAACAGTCTGTCCTTTTCCTTGATCTTTCCCATTTTAATTACTATATGTCTTGGTGTTGTCTTCCTTGGGTCCCTTGTGTTGGGGGATCTGTGGATCTCCATGGCCTGAGATACTATCTCCTTCCTCAGATTGGGGAAGTTTTCAGCAACTACCTCCTCAAAGACACTTTCTATCCCTTTTTCTCTCTCTTCTTCTTCTGGTATCCCTATAATATGAATATTGTTCTGCTTGGATTGGTCACACAGTTCTCTCAATATTCTTTCATTTTTAGAGATCCTTTTTTCTCTCTGTGCCTCAGATTCTTTGTATTCCTCTTCTCTAGTTTCTATTTCATTTATTGTCTCCTCCACCATATCCAAACTGCTTTTAATACCCTCCATTGTTTTCTTTAACGATTGGATCTCTGACCTGAATTCATTCCTGAGTTCTTGGATGTCTTTCCGTACCTCCATTAGGATGCTGATGATTTTTATTTTGAACTCCCTTTCAGGAAGAGTCATGAGGTCCATATCATTTAAATCTTTCTCGGGAGTTGTATTAATATCTGGACAAGGTTCCTTTGGCGTTTCATGTTTGTATATGGCGCCCTCTAGTGTCCAGAAGCTCTATACTGGAGCTGCTGAGCCCCTGAAGCAATGTCAGGGGTCACAGGGGAGTGGTACTGGGGGGAGGAAAGAGCTGTTCCCCGCCTCCTGGCTCCTGTGCCTGTCTCCACTGCCTGAGCCAGTGGGCCGGGCACACAGGTATAAGTTTTTGTCCCAGAGCAGCCAGAAATGGATCCCTGCTTTCCACAAGCAGCTGGAATCCCAGTCTCCCCAGGAACTCTGCCTGTATTAACTTTCCAACCCAGTAGTCATGCAAGTCTCATGAAAGCACCATGAAATGTAGGTTTGTGCTCCCAGAACAGATCTCCAGAGCTAGGTATTCAGCAGTCCCAAGCCTTCCACTCCCTTCCTGCTCCGTTTGTCTTCCTAACTGCTGGCGAGCTGGGGCGGGGGAGGGGCTCGGGTCCCGCGGAGCCACAGCTCTGGTACGATACCCCATTCGCTGAGGTCTGCTCTTTTCTCCAGGTGTGTGCAGTCTGACGCCGTCCTCTTTCCTGTTGCTCTCTCAGGATTAGTTGCACCAATTAAATTTTCTAATTGTATCCAGTTTTAGGAGGAAGCCTCCGTCTCTCCTCTCATGCCGCCATCTTTTTAATCTCCCAAGAAGATTTTAACCATGTGCATGGGGAGCCATCAGAGGAGCCTAGGCTCTTCTAGGCCTGGGCCTGCATCAGTGCCCCTGTGGGCTCAGTTCCTGGCTGGCAGCAGGGGTGTTGCCTCTGTGTGAATATGGGATGGATGGTGGTGGTAGGTGGTGGGCCCCCAGAGCATCCTCCCCACAGTTATACTTCCTGCCATCAGAAATCTGAGTGGTGCATTTTCATAACCTCCACAACATAAATGGACTTGACTTACCAAAGACAGTACTTGGCACATTGTTGCTTTTTTTTTCATCTTAATAATATATACTTTATGAAGGAGAAACACCTAATACATAGGATATGAAAAAGTTAACTGTAAAAGAATAAGAAAGATATGTCAGAGATTCTGGGCAAACTAAAAGGCTGGAATCTTCAACACAGAAAAACCATATGAGGGTTAAATAGGGTAAGTTCCTAATGAAAGATTTCATTTTCCAGAAAACCATAGAAATTACAAACTGACATGTACCTAAGAAAGTAAAAATGATAAATGATAAGGAAAAAGTTGTCAAATTCACTGTTACACTGAGAAATTTACACGTCTGTCAAAAAGAAAAGTATTACCTAAAACATAGGAGATTTCACCAACTCAATAAATTTGGTCTAATGGGCTTGTAAGAATCCTCTATCCAGTCACATATTAAAACAAGTCTCAATAAAATTCAAAGAAATAATATCAGAAAGATCATGTTCTCAGGTCACAGTGCAATTAGTTTTCACATCAATGACAAAAATAATTTTTGAAAAAGCACATAGTTAAAAAATTTAAATCACACCTGTTAATAATTATGGACCAAAACAAATCAAAATTAAAATATTCTTAAAATCAAATGGCAATACAATATGTGAAAATTGAGGATGTACAGTGAGACACCAAGAGGAAAATTTGTGGCCCAAAAGGGTTATTTACAGAAAAGAAAGAGTGAAAATACATGAGCTAATAATTGACCTAAAACAATAGAAAAAGAGTAAGATGGGTAAACCCAAGAAAATGAAGTGGAGGAGATTTTATAAATGGAAAATATGTGAAAAATGAAGCAAAAGATAGTAATAACATCAAAAGCAAAGTGAAACTACTGATTTAGATAGTGGTCTAATGAAATTGACTGTAAAGTACAACAGTGCTTCATTTTTAAAAAATTATAATCTCCCCTAGGAGCTTTTCTAAACACAGTTTTCCTTATAGCCACTCCATGAAATTTTAGTATCAAAGATTTACTACCCAACATTTTAAAAGAAGGTATAACTACAGATAGAGCAGAAATACAAAAGTCAAACATACTCTGAAGAAATGTATACCAATATATGTGAATAAATGGCCAAACAAATGGCTGTGAAAAAACAGATTTATTTTCTCACAGTTCTAGAGGCTGTTGCATTTATGTGCACTTCCAGGACACTTTGGTCTGTTTGTCTGGAGCCCTGGGGAGCTGGGCTGTTGGTTAGGCACCTTCTGGCTCTCACAGAAGGAAGTGGGGTGGGGTCTCAGGTCCAGAGAGATGATCTTGCTTCCATTTTCACTTCCTGTGTTGGGCTGAGAATAAATACTACTTATTCAATGGCAACAGTGGTATGACTGTCCCTGTATTTGAAGGACTCTTTGGTTCCCAAAGCCCTTTCTCTCCACTTCTGTCATCCTCAAAATCATCCCTGCATGGAGAGCAGGGAAGGCCTGTGATATGCAGTCTCCTGAAAGGGGGCGGCTTGTAGAGGCTGGAGGAAGCAGCCCAGAGGCTGGAGGGGCCACAGGACGCAGGCTCACTGAGCTGCCTCATGCCATCCCAGGTGGGACTGCCCCTGACTCCCCCTGGTCTCCATGGAGACTGCCAGTTGGGGGATGCAAGCCCAGCCCACCAGCTTCTAAGCTGACCCAGCAGAGCTGGGAGCCTCCCCTGCCAAGGAAGAAAAGTATCTCCTCACTGTCTCGGGGAGGGACTCTGAGTTGCCCTGGGCAGCTCTTGCCTCACTGATCCTCAGCACAGCCCAGGAGTCTAGTGATTCCCACCTTGGGCTTGGGTTGGGGTATGAATGGGTCCTGTGGGGGACTGAGAGCCTCCTTGGTCAGTCTTTGCAGAGAGGGCTAGTGAGTCCAAAGGGTCCCCTCAGCTGCCATGTTATAGTGCCCCTGCCCACACCCCAGTCTCTGCTGTCAGGCCTGCTCAGGCACATCGAGGCCCTGGGATGGATGGGGAAGGGCTCGGGGTGCAGGCGGGGCATGTGTAATGATATTAATTGGGCACTATGTGCCAGGAAATTTGCCCACCCATTTAGGCCTTCCAAAGCTTAAGGGAATGGGTCTCTGTCCTCATTTTAGGATGATGGAACAGAGGCTGAGGTGCAAGTGTCAATCAAGTGTTATTTAAGTGTTATTCAATGTCAATCAAGCTAGTTTGCTTCCAGATGTTGGACAGTGGGAAGATACTCCCCTCTCTCTCCCCCAAGGAAGTGTGAGATGGGGGTATGAGAAAGGCACCAGAGAAACAGCTTAAGTGGGGAACCAGGCCATCCCCACTCCTGCCCCTCTCTTCCCCCGCCTCCTTCGACTTCTTAAATGCTGGCAGGTGGCACTCGTCCGGACCACAGCTGGCTCTCGCAGCAGCTCAGGGTGAAGAGTATAGGCCTTGCTCTCAAAGTGGAGAAGGAAGGAGAGGAAGGGGAGCAACTTAAGTCCCTTGTATCCCACTCAGGCTCCAGGACAGGCTGTGCCACAGCACTCTGCTCCCCGCCCCCCACCACTGCCATCAGTCTTGACACTTGCTATTTTGGCTGGAAGGACTAAATCCTGCTGGATTCTGCAAATGGGAGGAGAAGCTGAGGGTGTCTAAGAAAGCCTTTACACACCCACTTCCTAGCCCTGGTCCGTTAGTGAGGGATGTGCCTGGAGTGTTGCTGCGGAGGGCCAGGCAAGACTTGAAACCATGCCAACCACAGCCCCAGGGCCAGGAGCTGCACACACCCAGATAGAGCCGGCTTGATGAGAAGTGCTTGGAGAGTGAGAACATTCTCCCTCTTGTGGCTGCTCCCTGCTCTTCTTGGGGAAAAGGGAGTAGGAGACAGCCCCAGCCCTACAGTCCGGCAAACTCTTATCACCAGTCAGGGAGCCTTGGGCCAGTTGCTTCATCTCTCTGTGCCTCAGTGTCCCAATCTGTACAACCCAGGTCTTCATACCTATCACATCAAGTTGCAATGAAGATGAAGGAGAGCTTGTAGGTAGTTTCTCTGTACATCAGATGCAGTCATGGAAGATGAGTATAAAATGAACCGTCAGGAAAGCCAAAATCAAAATCACACATTCTGGGATCTCCCTGCCCCGCAGGGGCCCCTGACCTAGCTTTGCCTTCCTGACTCAGCTTTCTTCCCATGTGCCCTTTGGGGTGAGGGATATGTGAGTCTAATGTCTCTGCTGGTAGCACTCCTGAGGTTCTCCGGGATCTGTCACCCATGTGATGAGTAGTCTTGCTCATTCATTCTAGGCTGGGGCAAGTCAAGTAAGGTCCCAGTGGGTGTGCCCAGTGAAAAGATAATGGAGAGTCAGAATCCAGGGGAGCACCCACATGTGTGACAAAGGCGGAGGAAGAGGGGATGGCCTAGGGGAGAGAGCAGAGCTTCAAGATCCATCCACTCCAGACATGGAGCCTGTGCACAATGCTCATTGACCAGCACCTTGGCATCAACCCCTGTGTAATGAAATGGGAAGAAGTAGGATTAAGTGGAGCTTCTATGCAGGTCTGACAGCCTCAACTGACCCTCAATGTTGTCCCAAGTTGGACCAAATGATAGGGCCATCTGTCACTGCATGTCTCTAACTTGGGAAAGGCAGGGTGAGAGGTTCTCAGGATGATAGCTGAGGGGCATCCTCAAAGGACCATCTGGATGCAGCATGTTTGTGTCCTTCACAGCCTCCACCTGGTCCAGGTGAACAGAAGAATAGAGCTATGCAGGCCTTGCTGTTGATCTATGCTCCCCTTTTGATGGGCCATTCCATGTCTTTTGTTTTCTCCTTCTCAGGGCCCCTCACAACTGTTCTTCATGGAGCTAGCCATGGCTTATGTACTTTGTCAAGGGCAGAGTTTACTAAAACTTGTATAAACAATAACTTCACATACATCCCTCCCCAACTCCTGGCAACCTCTATTCTATTTTCTGTATCTATGAATTTGCCTGTTCTTGACACTTCATATAAATGGAATCACACAACAGTTGGCCTTTCATGTCTGGCTTCTTTTGTGAGGTCCACCCATGTTGTAGCATGTATCAGAATTTCAATCCTTTTTATGGCTGAATAATATTCCATTGTACGTATATGGTACATTTTCTGTTCATGTGTTGATGAGCACTTGGGCTGTTTCCTCTTGGGGGCTGTTGTGCTTGATGCTACTATGGACATTGGAATACACGTATTTGTTTGAGTCCCTGCTTTCACTTCTTTAGGGCATATCCCTAGGAGGGGATTTGCTGCTTCATGTTAAATTCTATGTTTAACTATTTTAACTATGCCATGCTGTTTTCCGCACTGACTGCACCATTCTACATTCCCACAAGTAATATTGCAACTGTTCCAATTTCTCTACATTTTCTTGAATACTTGTTATTTGACAAATTTCATTTTATTTTACTTTGGTTTTTCTTTTGGCATCTCACTGTGGTTTTGATTTGCATTTCCCTGATTATTAGTGATGCAGAGCATCTTTTCATGTTTGTTGCCCAATTGTATGTCTTCTTTGAAAAAATGTCTATTCAGGTCCCTGCCCACTTTTTAATTGGGTTTTTGGTTTTTTGGCATGGAGGCATAGGAGTTATTATAATCTTTGGTAAATTAAAGCTAATTTAAGTTTGGTTTAATTAAGATAGACTGTCTTTGGAATTAAAAGCATTAGAATTAAAACTTTTATTCTGGCTAGGTTTACTTAAAAGTCATATACATTTCTTACCTGTTAAATCTTTCAGAAAAAATTGTGAGAGTGGCTGACTTTGATGTCTAATGAAGCCTTTTTATGAATACTCTAAACACATAAACTAAGTACATGTACTAGGTGGACTTTTTAGCAATACTTATGTCTTAACATATGTGTACCTAAAAACAGCTCAAAAATCTTTTTGGTAACCTGAAACCTTAAAGTTTTGGTATGCTAATGAGTTAAGTAAAATTCTTTGAATATCTAGATCATTTCCAAATAAGACAAAATACTGAAACATTAATTACCAATGTATGGGTTTATTTACTTTGGATTCCTTATTAAAGAGAAATTAAAGATAACTTGTGTCTGTTAGTAAACATTTTGTGCTTATTGAAAGATTGTACTATGAAGAAGCATGTTTCTAGGAATTATGAAATGTATTCATAAATCTGCCAATCTAAAGAATGCTCGTGTACAGGTCACAGTTGCTTAATTCTAAGTTTTCACTGAAAATTAAGGTTCCTAAGGGTTTTAAATTCTAATTAAGACTACTTGGAATAATAAGGGAAATATGCATGAAAAGTTAGGATGTGTGCTTTAGGTAAAAGGTAGGAGAAATGGAAATGTGGTTTTGTTAAGAAAAGAGAAAATATCTGCCCTAAGGAGTTTGATAAAGAAGGAAAACAGGAGAAAATCTAAAAGTAGAGTGGAAAATTGTAGATTTCTGTGAAAGGAATCTCAGAAAAGGAACTTAACGTATGGTCATGATGTCTAAGATTAAACCAAGTTTTAGTATGAAGCACACAAGATTAGAATCTCGTTTTCTGTTTCTTAAAAGGGCAAAGTCTCCCTGAATTATTGGTCTATTCTTAAAATATTAAGACTATAAAAGACTTTTATAATTGTTTTGTCAGGATTTCTTGTGCTTCACGTCTTGAGAAAACAAAATCAATATCAAAAGAGCTAGGTTTTAGTGACAACTATGTAACCTTGTGTATTTGCCTTTAAAATCTTTTAATGTCACTTTAATTAAAGGAATAAGTATTGATTTCATGATCTATGATCCTGTTTTGTTCAAAACTTTTGATATTTTTGACAACTTCCCCAAATCAAATTCTGGAAGTTCTCGTTACTTCTGAGATTTCCTCTCCTTAACTCTGAGATTTCCCTGTGGGCCCCTCAAACACGTCAGAATATTTTCTTACAAAAAAGAGATATTTAACAAAATTTGGCTTATCTACTTGACATCTTTAATTGTATGGGAAGCACTGTCAGATAAGTGATGCTAAACCTTAGATTTTATTGGTGTGGAAAAAGGTTATTAAAATATGTTCTAGGAATTATATGGAACTCCTAGAAATCTAATATGCCGTTTATTATCACTTATAATTATTGAAATGTTTTATATTACAGAAATAACCAAATTTCCTTGTGAATTGATTATAAACTCTCATCAGATCTTTAATTATTGCCATTTCTAAGTATTTTGTCATTTATAGACAGTTGTTATTTTACTCCTGAACTAGTGGAAAAACTGGATTCAAGCAAAACAAGATTTAATAACATGGAACTAATCAAAGTGAATGAGACGATTTTAATTTTAATGATTTGTTTGAAATGTTTTATTTTTCCAGGCTTAAGGAAGCTTTTTGTTAAGACTTTGTGATTTACAGCAATTTGGCAAATTTTGCCTTTGTAAACAGAACTGAAACATTTTTTTTTCTTCTCTCTACCTGTTCCCTCCAGAATTTGCAAACTCCCAGTATTTTTATATTTTATGGCAATATATTTATTTACATACATTCAATAAGAATCTGTTTTCCTTAAAATAGGACACAATTGGAAATGGTTATATTACCAAGGCTTTAACTGGAATGTCATATTTGAAAGAGATGTGCATAAACTCAGATATGACCAGACAGCTTTCAGGAACTAAGGTTGCCTTTATGGAACCAATAAATCCCTTTGGAAAAATTGGCTTCGTACCTTGCTTACAGGTTCCCAGCAGCCTTACAAGATGAGTAAGGAAGGTCACTTTACAGCAGGCACAAAAACCTCAGAATATCTTGGGGACATCAGAGAGAGGAATTCACCCAAATCTACAGGCATTTTCAGGAGAAATCTGATGGCAAGTCCTTGGCTGGCTTTCCTGGCCTCAAGAGGCCTTTAAAAGTTTAATCTGAAATTCCTTATGAAAGTTCCAGCAAAGCATTTAAAAGAGCCTGTGTGATCAACTGCTATTCTTAATGAACTCATGTAAATAATCAGGCCAAGTATTTTGAAGATAAACTTTATTTTACAAACAAACAGGTCTTAATGTGGTTACTTCTAATTAAAAATGAGGGTGATTTTAAAAAGAAAAATTATTGTAGTAGTGCATCTTTAAGGACATTAGATTCTAATTCTGTTTGTTGTAATTTTTCTAGTTTCCTCCAGTGTCTGGCTACTTCCCTCCAAACTAGTGTTTTCGGTTTTTCTCCCAACCTTGTGACTTGAAATCACTGAGAACTAAAACTGCCCTTTTTCCTGAAACTGTTCAAACAGAAGGTAACGTTTTGATATAAACATATGAGAAATTGTTAGGAAGGAACTCGGCTCAGTGTCACTGGGAATTTCAGATATAGTGAGATGAGAAACCAAAGTCAAGAAAGCAAACTAAGTTTTAATGCACTCTGCATAGAGTAACAGAGCGGGCCGGCCTAAGATGAGACAGGCCCAAATGAGCATTCTGAGGCTTCTTTTATGGGGTTTGGCAGAGCAGAGAGGTCCTTGATTGACAGCTCTTAGCCCTCTAGGCTTGTTCTCATTGGTGAAATGAGGACAGGGACTGTGCTGTGCCTGTGCCTCTGATGTTTCTGATCTGGGGAGACCCTGGACATTTCCTGAGTCACTCTTGGACCCTGTGGCTCCATCTGATTAACTTTCTGAGTCATTTCTGGCTCTCTGGATCTATCTGATCCACTCACTGAGTCATTTTTGGGGGGCCCCCTCTCCTTTTCATCCCATTCATTTCTGTCTATGTGTCTGACAAAATCACCACAACAGACCATGTTTAGACAATCTTCTGCCAGTAGCTGTATGGGCCACCCAAGGATCACCAGAAACATTTGAACCACAAACCAGGAAAATCTAAGGTTGCTACAGCCTGCACTCACTCTGCCTGATGGTGATGAGAGTATTCTAAGACTGACATCTAGAAATCTTCCCATTGGCAGCAACCAGAACTCAGACAGTTGGTTTATAATTTGCTACAACCATTAACCTTATTTTTCTTTTGTGTCCATAGAAATATCTCATTTAATACCTGATTAACTTGAGCCATAGGCCTTAGTTTGGGAACACACCTGCAACAGCACTCAACTGAACTGGCCTAGACTGATTCAATGTCATAGGACATTTATTACCTCAATTTTTAATGTGAACTTCAAGGCAAGTTTCAGAGAAGGGAACTGTAGGGATCAAGGGCAGGCTGCCCCAAGATGGGCCACTGTAACATGTAGATTATTTCAGAGTTGAGAACAATCAAGGCCCAAAAGACACAGAAACGTTGACCTTCCACTCTCCAGACTGCATAAAAATAATTTAGACAGAGGATTCAAGATGGCAGCCTGAGAGGTGAGATGGAGAACTCCTCCCAAAACCATAAATAGTATGAAAATTTAGTTAATTAATACAACTAATCCTAAAACAGCAACAAGAAATAAGGCTGAACCAGACTACATACAGACCTCATGAACAGCGCAGAACTCATGAAACGGCACCAGCTCTGCTCGACTATGACCCCCAACCTCACTCTAGGGGCTGAGCAGCTACAGAGACTGGAGCTTCTGGGCACTAGTGGACACCACATACAAATATGAAACATCAAAAGAACATGGCTCAGACCAAAATCTAACAAACCTGAGAAAAAGGGCTGAATGAAACTGAACTCACCAATCTTCCTGAAAGAGAATTAAAAATAAAAATTATAAACATGCTTATGGAGGTACAGAAAAATATTCAAGAACTCACAATTTTTTTTTTGGTATCATTAATCTACAATTACATGAAGAACATTATGTTTACTAGGCTCCCTCCTTCACCAAGTCCTCTCCACAAACCCCATTACAGTCACTGTCCATCAGCATAGTAAGATGCTATAGAATCACTTACTTGTCTTCTCTGTGTTGCACAGCCCTCCCTGTGCGCCCCCCCCACATTATACATGCTAATCATAAGGCCCCCTTGCTTTTTGCCCACCCTTATTCCTCCCTTCCCACCCATCCTCCCCAGTCCCTTTCCCTTTGGTAACTTGTTAGTCCATTCTTGGGTTCTGTGATTCTGCTGCTGTTTTGTTCCTTCAGTTTTTTTTTTTGTTCTTATACTCCACATATGGGTGAAATCATTTGGTACTTGACTTTCTCCACCTGGCTTATTTCACTGAGCATACTACCTTCTAGCTCCATCCGTGTTGTTGCAAATGGTAGGCTTTGTTTTCTTCTTATGGCTGAATAATATTCCATTGTGTATATATACCACATCTTCTTTATCCATTCATCTACTTTTGGACACTTAGGTTGCTTCCATTTCTTGGCTATTGTAAATAGTACTGTGATAAACATAGGGGTGCATCTGTCTTTTTCAAACTGGGCTGCTGTATTCTTAGGGTAAATTCCTACAAGTGGAATTTCTGGGTCAAATGGTATTTCTATTTTGAGCTCTTTGAGGAACCTCCATATTGTTTTCAACAATGGTTGAACTAATTTACATTCCCACCAGTAGTGCAGGAGGGTTCCCCTTTCTCCACAACCTCACCAACATTTCTTGTTTGTCTTTTGAATGGTGGCGATCCTTACTGGGGTGAGGTGATATCTCATTGTGGTTTTAATTTGCATTTCTCTGATGACAAGCGATGTGGAGCATCTTTTCATGTGTCTGTTGGCCATCTGAATTTATTCTTTGGAGAACTGTCTGTTCAGCTCCTCTGTCCATTTTTTAATTGGATTATTTGCTTTTTGTTTCTCGAGGTGCATGAGCTCTTTATATATTTTGGATGTCAACCCTTTATCGGATCTGTCATTTATGAATATATTCTCCCATACTGAAGGATGCCTTTTTGTTCTACTGATTGTGTCCTTTGCTGTACAGAAGCTTTTCAGCTTGATATAGTCCCACTTGTTCATTTTTGCTTTTGTTTCCCTTGCCCAGGGAGATATGCTCATGAAGAAGTCACTCATGTTTATGTCCAAGAGATGTTTGCCTATGTGTCTTCTTCCTAAGAGTTTTATGGTTTCATGACTTACATTCAGGTCTTTGATCCATTTCAAATTTACTTTTGTGTATGGGGTTAGACAATGATCCAGTTTCATTCTCTTACATGTAGCTGTCCAGTTTTGCCAGCACCAACTGTTGAAGAGACTGTCATTTCCCCATTGTATGTCCATGGCTCCTTTATCGTATATTAATTGACCATATATGTTTGGGTTAATGTCTGGAGTCTCTATTCTATTCCACTGGTCTGTGGCTCTGTTCTTGTGCCAGTACCAAATTGTCTTGATTACTGTGGCTTTAGCAGTAGAGTTTGAAGTTGGAGAGTGAGATTCCCCCCCACTTTGTTCTTCCTTCTCAGAATTGCTTTGGCTATTCAGGGTCTTTGGTGGTTCCATATGACTTTTTGAACTATTTGTTCCAGTTAGTTGAAGAATGCTCTTTGTAATTTGATAGGGATTGCATTGAATCTGTATACTGCTTTAGGCAGGATGGCCATTTTGACAATATTAATTCTTCCTAGCCAAGAGCATGGGATGAGTTACCATTTGTTAGTGTCCTCTTTTATTTCTCTTAAGAGTGTCCTGTGGTTTTCAGGGTATAGGTCTTTCACTTCCTTGGTTAGGTTTATTCCTATGTATTTTATTATTTTTGATGCCATTGTGAATGGAATTGTTTTCCTGATTTCTTTTTCTGCTAGTTCATTGTTAGTGTGTAGGATTGCAACAGATTTCTCTGTATTAATTTTGTATCCCACAACTTTGCTTAATTCTGATATTAGTTCTAGTAGTTTTGGAGTGGAGTCTTTAGGGTTTTTTATGTACAGTATCATGTTATCTGCAAATAGTGACACTTTAACTTCTTCTTTACCAATCTGGATTCCTTGTATATCTTTGTTTTGTCAAATTGCTGTGGCTAGGACCTCCAGTACTATGTTGAATAACAGTAGGGAGAGTGGGCATCCCTATCTTGTTCCTGATCTCAGAGGAAAAGTTTTCAGCCTCTCACTGTTCAGTATGATGTTAACTGTGGGTTTATCTTATATGGCCTTTATTATGTTGAGGTACTTGCCCTCTATACACATTTTGTTAAAAGTTTCTATCATGAATGGATGTAGAATTTTCAAATGCTTTTTCAGCATCTATGGAGATGATCTTGTGTTTTTTGTCCTTCTTTTTGTTTATGTGGTGGATGATGTTGATGGATTTTCGACTGTTGTACCCTCCTTGCATCACTGGGATGAATCCCACTTGGTCATGGTATATGATCCTTTTTATGTATTTTTGAATTCAGTTTCTAATATTTTGTTGAGCATTTTTTCATCTATGTTCATCAGGGATATTGGTCTGTAATTTTCTTTTTTGGTGGGGTCTTTGCCTGGTTTTGGTATTAGGGTGAATATTGGCTTCATTGAATGAGTTTGGGAGTATTCCTTCCTCTCCTATTTTTTGGAAAACTTTAAGTATAATGGGTATTATATCTTCTCTGTATGTCTGATAAAATTCTGAGGTAAATCCATGTGGCCCAGGGTTTTTGGTCTTGGGTAGTTTTTTGATTATCACTTCAATGTCATTGCTGGTGATTGGTCTGTTAAGAATTTCTGTTTCTTCCTTGGTCAGTCTTGAAAGGTTGTATTTTTCTAGGAAGTTGTCCATTTCTTCAAGGTTTTCCAGCTTCTTAGTATATAGGTTTTCATAGTATTCTCTAATAATTCTTTGTATTTCTGTGGGGTTCATCTTGATTTGTCCTTTCTCGTTTCTGATTCTGTTGATGTGTGTTGATTCTCTTTTTCTCTTAATAAGTCTGGCTAGAGGCTTACCTATTTTGTTTATTTTCTCAAAGAACCAGCTCTTGGTTTCATTGATTTTTTCTATTGTTTTATTCTTCTCAATTTTATTTATTTCTTCTCTGATCTTTATTATGTCCCTCCGTCTGCTGACCTTAGGCCTCATTTGTTCTTCTTTTTCCAATTTCAATAATTGTGACATTAGACTATTCATTTGGGATTGTTCTTCCTTCTTTAAATATGCCTGGATTGCTATATACTTTCCTCTTAAGACTGCTTTTGCTGCATCCCACAGAAGTTGAGGCTTTGTGTTATTGTTGTCATTTCTTTCCATATATTGCTGGATCTCCATTTTAATTTGGTCATTGATCCATTGATTATTTAGGAGCATGTTGTTAAGCCTCCATGCATTTGTGAGCCTTTTTGCTTTCTTTGTACAATTTATTTCTAGTTTTATACCTTTGTGGTCTGAGAAGTTGGTTGGTAGAATTTCAATCTTCTTGAATTTACTGAGGCTCTTTTTGTGGCCCAGTATATGGTCTATTCTGGAGAATGTTCCATGTGCACTTGAGAAGAATGTGGATCCTGTTGCTTTGGGATGCAGAGTTCTATAGATGTCTATTAGGTCCATGTGTTCTAGTGTGTTGTTCAGTGCCTCTGTGTGCTTACTTATTCTCTGTTAGGTGAATCTATGCTTTGGAGTGAGTGGCGTGTTGAAGTCTCCTAAAACGAGTGCATTGTATTCTATTTCCTCCTTTCATTCTATTAGTATTTATTTCACATATGCTGGTGCTCCTGTGTTGGGTGCATATATATTTATAATGGTTATATCCTCTTGTTGGACTGATCCCCTTATCATTATGTAATGTCCTTCTTTATCTCTTGTTACTTTCTTTGTTTTGAAGTCTATTTTGTCTGATACTAGTACTGCAACATCTGCTTTTTTCTCCTTGTTGTTTGCATGAAATATCTTTTTCTATCCCTTGACTTTTAGTCTGTGCATGTCTTTGGGTTTGAGGTGAGTCTCTTGTAGGCAGTATATGGATGGGTCTTGCTTTTTTATCCATTCTATTACTCTAGTCCATTTAGATTTAGGGTGATTATTGAAAGATATGTACTTATTGCCATTACAGGCTTTAGATTTGTGGTTTCCAAGTGTTCAAGGTTAGCTTCTTTAATATCTTCCTGTCTAACTTAACTCACTTATTGAGCTATTATAAACACTGTCTGATGATTCTTTATATCTCTCCCTTCTTATTCCTCCTCCTCCATTCTTTATATGTTGGGTGTTTTATTCTGTGCTCCTTTGTGTTTTCTTTGACTGCTTTTGTGAGTAGTTGATTTTATTGTTTGCCTTTAGTTAGTATTTGGTTGGTCTACTTTCTTTGCTGTGATTTTATTTTCTTGGGTGACATCTATTTAGCCTTAAGAGTGCTCCCATCTAGAGCAGTCCCTCTAACATACCCTGTAGAGGTGGTTTGTGGGAGGCAAATTCCTTCAACTTTTGCTTGTCTGGGAATTGTTTAATCCCTCCTTCATATTTAAATGATAATCATGCTGGATACAGTATTCTTGGTTCAAGGCCCTTCTGTTTCATTGCATTAAATATATCACACCATTCTCTTCTGGCCTGGAAGATTTCTGTTGAGAAGTCTGATGATAGCCTGATGGGTTTTCCTTTGTAGGTAACCTTTTTCTTCTCTCTAGCTGCCTTTAAAATTCTTTCCTTTTCCTTGATCTTTGCCATTTTAATTATTATGTGTCTTGGTGTTGTCCTCCTTGGGTCCCTTCTGTTGGGAATTCTGAGTGCTTCTGTGGTCTGAGCAACTATTTCCTCCTCAAGTTTGGGGAAGTTTTCAGCAATTATTTCTTCAAATACACTTTCTATCCCTTTTTCTGTCTCTTCTTCTGGTACCCCTTTAATGTGGATATTGTTCCTTTTGGGTTGGTTACACAGTTCTCTTAATATTGTTTCATTTCTGGCAATCCTTTTATCTCTCTCTGCGTCAGCTTCTCTTCATTCCTGTTCTCTGGTTTCTATTCCATTAATGGCCTCTTGCATCTCGTCCATTCTGCTTTTAAGTCCTTCCAGAGATTGTTTTATTTCTGTAGTCTCCCTCCCCACTTTGTCCCTTAGCTCTTGCATTTTTCTCTACAGGTCCATCAGCATGGTTATGATCTTTATTTTGAATTCTTTTTCAGGAAGATTGGTTAGCTCTATCTCCCCAAGCTACTCTCAGGGGTTGTCTCTGTTAGTCTGGTCTGGATCAAAATCTTCTGTCTTTTCATGGTGACAGAGGTAGTTGTCGGGAGTTGGCATGTGTGTCATCTGGGAGAATGTCCCTTCTTGCTAGTTTGTGGCTTTACTCCCCTGTGAGAATGGCTACCCTTAGCAGCTTGTGATGGGCAGCTGCATGGAGACAGGGACTCTATGTTTGGCCTGGGCGGCTGCTGTAAGTGTGGCCGGCCTCAGGCTGCTGCTCTGCTATGTCGGGGCCATGCTGGAGTGTGAACAGATGGGAGGCTGCTTATTGCTGTGAGGGGCCTCCAAGCTGCACTGCCATCCAGGGGGTTAGGGCGCCCGGAGTTCCCCCAGATTCCCAGCTGCTGGGCTGAGTGCACCGGGATGCTTCCATCCAGCTGTGAAGCCCCTGTCTCTTTAAGACTTTCAAAAATCACTTGCTTTTCTTTTGTCCCAGGGGCGCAGGCTGTGGGGAACCACTTGCCCATTTTATTGTCCTGTTTCCCTAGTATCCAGCCCACCACACACTGTGTGTCTGTGCTCCCAGTGCAGATGGCTAGGGCTGGGTGTTTAGCAGTCCTGGGCTCCCTCTCTCTCCTCGCTCTGACTCCTCTCCTCCCACCAAGGAGCTGGGGTGAGGGGCGCACTTGGGTCCCACTGGGCCACAGCCTGAATCTCACTCCTTTCATGAGGTGCTTGGTTCTCACAGGTATAGATGTAGCCTAGATGTTATACTGTATCTTCTGGTCTCTCTTTTAGAAATAGTTGTATTTATTGAATTTTCAAATATATATATGGTTTTGGGAGAAGACTGGCTCTACTCACACCGCCATCTTCTCAAGAACAAATTTAAGATGGAGACTCAATCATAAGAAATTCCATATCTGAAATGAAACATGCAATTGCGGGATTTAAAAGCAGATTCGATGTAGGAGAAGAGACAGTAAATGGAATAGAAATAAGAGAAGAGGAATACAAAGAAGCTGAGGTACTGAGAGAAAAAAGAATCTCTAACAATGAAAGAATATTGAGAGAACTGTGTGACCTATCCAAACAGAAAAATATTCACATTATAGGGGTACCAGAAGAAGAGAGAGAAAAAGGGATAGAAAGTGTCATTGAGGAGGTAATTGCTGAAAAATTCCCCAATCTGGGGAAGGAGATAGTCTCTCAGGCCATGGAGGTGCACAGATCTCCCAACACCAGGGACCCAAGGAAGACAAAATCAAGACATATAATAATTAATATGGCAAAGATCAAGGATAAAGACAGACATTTAAAGCAGCCAGAGAGAGAAAAAAGATCACGTACAAAGGAAAACCCATCAGGCTATCATCAGATTTCTCAGCAGAAACCTTACAGGCCAGAAGGGAGGGGCATGATATATTTAGTGCAATGAAGCAGAGGGGCCTTGAACCAAGAATACTCTGCCTGGCAAGGTTATTATTTAAATTTGAAGGAGGGATTAAACTATTTGCAGATAAGCAAAAGCTGAGAGAATTTACCTCCCACAAACCACGTCTACAGTGCATTTTGGAGGGACTCCTATATTTGGAAGTATTCCCAAGGCTAAACAAATGTCACTCAAGGTATAGACAAACAGTACAGAATATGATTCATAAAATACAAAGAATGGAGAAAGAAGAAAAAGGAGGGGGAAAGAAGAACCTTTAGGTGGTGTTTGTAATAGCATATGAAGTGAGTTAAATTAGATTGTTAGATAGTAAGGGAATTACCCTTGCACCTTTGGTAACCACGAATCTAAAGCCTGCAATGCAATAAGTACATATCTATTGATAATCACCCTAAATGTAAATGGTCTGAAAGCACCAATTAAAAGACACAGAGTTACTGAATGGATAAAAAAACAAGACCCATCTATATGCTGCCTACAAGAGACTCACCTCAAACCCAAAGACATGTACAGACTGAAAGTAAAGGGATGGAAAAAGATATTTCATGCAATTAACAGGGAAAAAAAAGCAGGAGTTGTAATACTTGTATCAGACAAAAGAGACTTCAAAACAAAGAAAGTAACAAGAGACAAAGAAGGACATTACATAATGATAAAAGGGTCAGTCCAACAAGACAACAAAACTATTATAAATATATGTGCACCCAACACAGGATCACCTACATATGTGAAATAAATAACAGAGTTAAAGGGGGAAATAGAATGGAATGCATTCATTTTAGGAGACTTTAACACATCACTCACCCCAAAGGACAGATCAACCAGACAGAAAATAAGTAAACAGACAGACACACTGAGAAACACATTAGAACAGATAGACCTAACCAACATCTACAGAACACTCCATCCAAAACCAACAGGATACACATTCTTCTCTAGTGCACATGGAACATTTTCAAGAATAGATCATAGGCTAGGCCACAAAAAGAACCTCAGTAAATTCAAAAAGACTGCAATTGCACCAACCAGCTTCTCAGGTCACACAGATATGAAACTAGAAATAAATTACACAAAGAAAATGAAAAATCCCACAAACCCATGGAGGCTTAATAACATGCTCATAAATAATTACAGCATCAATGACCAAATAAAAACATAGATCAAGCAATATATGGAGACAAATGACAACAATAATTCAACACCACAAAATCTGTAGGATGCAGCCAAGGCTGTGCGATGAGGGAAATATATTGCAATATGGGCCTACCTCATGAAACAAGAACAATCCCATATAAGCAGTCTAAACTCACAATTAATGAAATTAGAAAAGGAAGAACAAATGAGGCCCAAAGTCAGTAGAAGGAGGGACATAATAAAGATTACAGCGGAAATGAATAAAATCAAGAAGAATAAAACAACAGAAAGAATCAATAAAGCAGGAGCTGGTTCTTCGAGAAGATAAACAAAATAGATAAACCCCTAGCCAGACTTATCAAGAAAAAAAAGAGAATCTACACACATAAACAGAATCAGGAATGAGATAGGAAAACTCACTACAGACACCACAGAAATACAAAGAATTATGAGAGAATACTATGAAAAATTATATGGTAACAAACGGGATAACCTAGAAGAAATGGACAACTTTCTAGAAAAATACAACCTTCCAAGACTGACCCAGGAAGAAACAGAAAATGTGAATAGACCAATTACCAGCAAAGAAATTGAATTGGTAATCAAAAACTACCTAAGAACAAAACTCCAGTACCAGATGGTTTCACTGCTGAATTTTATCAAACATTTAGTGAGGACCAAATACCCATCCTCCTTAAAGTTTTCCTCCACTTAGAAGAGGAGGAAATACTGCCAAACTCATTCCAGAAGGCCAACATTACTTTAATACCAAAACCAGGCAAAGACACCACAAAAAAAGTAATTGACAGACCAATATCCCTGATGAACATAGATGCAAAAATACTCAACAAAATATTAGCAAACCAAATTCAAAAATACATAAAAAAGATCATCCATCATGTCAAGTGGGTTCATCCCATGGATGCAAGGATGGTATAACATTCAAAAATCCATCAGCATCATCCCCCACATCAGCAAAAATAGGGACAGAATCCACATGATCATCTGCATAGATGCTGAAAAAGCATCTGACAAAATTCAACATCCATTTATGAAAAAAAGTCTCAACAAAATGGGTACAGAGGGAAAGTACCTCAACATAATAAAGGCCATATATGACAAACACACAGCCAACATTGTATGTAACAGCAAGAAGCTGAAAGCTTTTCCTTTAAGATTGGGAACAAGACAACGATGCCCATTCTCCCCATTTTTATTCAGCATAACTCTGGAGGTCCTAGCCATGGCAATCAGACAATACAAAGAAATACAAGGCATCCAGATTGCCAAGGAAGAAGTCAAACTGTCCCTGTTTGCAGATGATATGGTATTGTACATAAAAAACCCTAAAGAATCCACTGCAAAACTACTAGATCTAATATCTGAATTCAGCAAAGTTGCAGGATACAAAATTAATACACAGAAATCTGTTACATTCCTATACACTGATGATTAACTAGCAGAAAGAGAAATCAGGAAAACAATTCCATTCACAACTGCATCAAAAAGAATAAAATACCTAGGAATAAACCTAACCAAGGAAGTGAAAGACCTATACCCTGAAAACTATAATACACCTTAATAAATGGAAATTCATCCCATGCTATTGGCTAGGAAGAATTAATATTGTCAAAATGACCATCCTCTCTAATGTAATCTACAGATTCAATGCAATCCCTATTAAAATACCTACAGCATTCTTCAATGAACTAGAGCAAATAGCTCTAAAATTCATATGGAATGACAAAAGACCCCGAATAGCCAAAGCAATCCTGAGAATGAAGAATAAAGTGGGAGGAATTATGCTCCCTGACTTCAGGCTCTACTACAAAGCCACAGTAATCAAGACAATATGGTACCGGCACAAGAACAGACCCATAGCCCTGTGGAACAGAATAGAGAGGCCAGATATAAACCCAAGCATATATGGTCAATTAATATACAATAAAGGAGCCATGTATATACAGTGGGGAAATGACAGTCTCTTCAACAGTTGGTGTTGGCAAAACTGGACAGCTACATGTAAGAGAATGAAACTGGATTATTGTCTAACCCCATACACAAAAGTAAAGTCAAAATGGATCAAAGACCTGAATGTAAGTCATGAAACCATAAAACTCTTAGAAGAAAACACAGGCAAAAATCTCTTGGACATAAACATGAGCAACTTCTTCATGAACATATCTCCACAGGCAAGGGAAACAAAAGCAAAAATGAGCAAGTGGGACTATATCAAACTAAAAAGCTTCTGTACAGCAAAGGACACCATCAGTAGAACAAAAAGACATCCTACAGTATGGCAGAATATATTCATAAATGACATATCCAATAAGGGATTGACATCCCAATTATATAAAGAGCTCACGCACCTCAACGAACAAAATGCAAATAAGGCAATTAAAAAATGGGCTGAGGAGCTGAGCAGACACTTCTCCAAAGAAGAATTTCAGATGGCCAACAGGCACATGACAAGATGCTCCACATCGCTAATCATCAGAGAAATGCAAATTAAAACCACAATGAGATATCACCTCACACCAGTTAGGATGGCCAACATCCAAAAGACAAACAACAAATGTTGGTGAGGATGTGGAGAAAGGGGAATCCTACTACACTGCTGGTCGGAATGTAAAGCAGTACAGAGGTTCCTCAAAAAACTCAAAATAGAAATGCCATTTGACCTGGGAATTGCATTCCTAGGAACTTACCCTAAGAATGCAGGAGCCCAGTTTGAGAAAGATATATGTACCCCTATGGTTATCGCAGCACTATTTACAATAGCCAAGAGATGGAAGCAACCTAAGTGCCCATCAGAAGATAAATGGATAAAGATGTGGTACATATACCTAATCCACTTTTTTTTGTGGATTATCAAATATTATCAAATGATTTCACTCATCTGTGGAGTGTAAGAACAAAGAAAGAACTGAAGGAACAAAACAGCAGCAGACTCACAGAGCCCAAGAATGTACTAACAATTACCAAAGGGAAAGGGACTGGGGAAGATGGTTGTGAAGGGAGGGATAAGGGGGAAAAAAGGGCATTATGATTAGCACACATAATGTAGCCAGGGTGGGGGCGACACAGGAAAGGCAATATATACAGAGAAGACAATTAATGATTCTATAGCATCTTACTATGCTGATGGACAGTGACTGTAATGGGGTATGTGGGGGGACTTGATAATAGGGGGAGTCTAGGAACCATAATGTTCAAATAATTGTACATTAATGGTATCAAAATAAAATTAAAAATAAATAAACAAACAAATAAATAAATAATGGCCTTGTGTTGTGCATTCTTCTTGGTCATGTCCATCAACTCAACTCATTCTGGTAGTTTTTCTGATTAACAATTAATGTATTTATTTCTTATATAAAGTCCTTGTACAAAAACAGTGGATTGGGGCACAAAAGAACTGTCTGCGTTAGTGCAGCAGGGTCTGGTCCTATTTTGCTGTTATTTTGGCAAGTGTGATATAATAAGAAATATATATTTGGTTTCTGCTGCAGGTACCTGACACAGTTCCTAAAACCCATGTAATATATTGAGTGATAAGGGTGCTAAGAGCATCTTTTGTTCTATTCACTGGCCGGGGACCCCTAGATAGCTTCAGGATGGGGGCTGGTCACCAGAAAGACCATACCAGGATTAGGAACTTAGAATTTCCCTCTGGAGAGGAAAGGGGGACTGGAGATTGAATTAATAAATCAATCATGCCTACATGATTTCTCCATGAAAATCCCTAAACTCTGGGCTTTGGAGAGCTTCCAGGTTGGTGAGGGGTCCACATACTGAGAAGAGGTACACCCTAGAATCTGTAGGAAAAGACTCCATGCTCAGGACCTTTCTCGACCTCGCCCTGTGTATTTCTTCATGTAGCCATTCATATGTATACTTCATCATATTCTTCATAATAAACTGGTAAATCTAAGTAGGTGTTTCCCTGAGCCATTTTAGCAAATTATGGAGCCTGAAGAAGGGCTGTGGAAACCCCTGATTTATAAGCCAGTCTGTGAGAAGTACAGGTGACAACCTAGTGCTTTGGAAGCAGTCTTGTGGGACTGAGCCCTTAATCAGCAGGGTCTGCACTAACTCTGGGCAATTAGAATCAAAATGAGTTCATGTGTAGGGCTTCCAGTCCTTGTCTGCCAAGAATTGGAGAATTGCTTGGTGTGGAAAAACCCACACATGTAGTGTAAGAAGTGTTGCAAGAGTAGAGAAAGAAACAGTTTTCCCATCAGTAAGTTATATTTTCCATGAACTTCAGTTTCTTATCTTTACAAGTGAAGTCATTTCTCTCTATGCTTATTAAATAGGGTTCTTGGGAGAATCAGGAGACAGTTTAAGCTCTTGACTGTGTTGAAAAAGAGTTTTACATTAGGGCTCAACTTCTTTTACAACAGTCTTTTTCTCTTGCCATATGCTCCTGCCCCAACCTCTGGGCAACACTTTTAGCTCTAGCTATGCTGGATTTTTTGAGGTTCCCTATGCTCACATACTAGGCCTTCACCTTGCATATTTTCCCATCAAGGTTTACCTCAAATATTACTGCTTCTGTGTGTCTTTCCCTTACACCACCCTGAACAATATTAACTGTCCTCTTATCTGTTACCTTCCTGAACACCTGTACTTACTTTTATTCCAAGATGTATTCTTTATATAATGGCTGCTGGTTTACATATCTAGCCCTGTTACAAATCTTTGAGGTGTTTTAGGGCAAGAAACTTGTATTTATTTTTATATCCTATTAATTTTTGTTCTTTATTATTTACTTCTTTCTGTTTTCTGTAGATTTAATTCACTTGTTTTTCTCCCCTGACCATTTTGAGACAGATAAACAATTTCAACCTTCCATCTAGTGTATATATTTAATTCTGTAACTTTCTGTCAAAATGCAACTTCTAGCTGCATTCCCCAAATTTTGATGTGTAGTATTTTCATTATCATTTTGTTCAAAATATTTTCTAATTTACATTGTGATTTCTTTTTTGATGCAAGGTAATTTAGAATGATATTGCTTAATTTCTAAGCACATGAAGATTTTCTACTGAACTTTTGTAATTGAATTCCAGCTGAATTCTGCTGTACTCAGAGAACCTACTCTCTGATTTCAGTCCTTTTATTTTTACTTACTTTTTTTATTATGGCAAAATATACATTACATAAAATGTGCATTTTCTCATTTTTAGGTGTATAGATCAGCGGCATCAGGTCCACGTTGTGCAGCCATCATCATCATCCATCTCCATAACATTTCTTTATCTTCCCAAACTGAAACTTCATGGTTATTGAACAATGATTTACCTTTCTCTCCTCTCACTAGTCCCTGGCTGCCTGTGAATTTGACTATAGTATTTGTCCTTTTGTGGCTGGTTTATGTCAATTAATATAATGTCCTTAAGGTTATCCATGTTGCAGCAGGTGTCAGAATTTCCCTCCTTTGTAAGGCTGAATAACATTCCATTATATGTATATACCACATCAAAAAGAGTAAAGTACTTAGGAATTGACTTAACTAAGGAGATGAAAGACTTGTACAATGAAAAGTATAAAATATTGGAGAAGAATTAAAGAAGACATAAGTGGAAAGACATCCCTTGTTCAGAGATTGGAAGAGATACATTGTTAAAGTTTCAATACTGCTACCCAAAGCAATCTAAACATTAAGGGTAATCTCCATTAAAATTTCAGTGGTGGCTTTTGGCGACTCTCTTTTAATCATAACATTGGTCATTGTTTTATCACTTAATTGTTGCTAATTTGTGTTTGTATCTACCATTTTACTATTTGCTTTTTATTTGTCTTGCCCATGCTCTGTTCTTTTTTCTCTTTTATTTCCCTTTGTTAGATTGCTTATTTTTCTTATTTTATTTTCCCTCTATTTAGTTGTTCCATGTTTTTTATTATTTAGTTGTTACCCTAGAAATGAAAACATGTATCTTTGACTTAAAAAAGTCTAATTAGTAATTTTTCCTCTTCCTAGACTAATGCAAAGAACTTAGAACATTTGAAGGCTTATTCCATTTACCCACTTGCTAATGTTGAGTAATTTAATCTTTGTATATTTTAAACCCAAAGATCTGATATTGTTGTTAGTTTATGTTGTCAGTATTAATTTAGACTTATCCATATAGTTACTTTTTGGTTGCCCTTCATTCCCCTCTGCACCTTCAGGCTTCCATCTGGGATAACAGAAGATTATTACTACTGGTTTTTTCATTGAAGGTTGTTACCCCTATCATTTTTTCTTTGCTGAAACTGTCTCTATGTTGCCTTCACTTTTTTGTTTTTTTTTAATTAAATTGTTATTTTATTAAAGTGACATCTGTAGAAGCAAAATGCCTAAATATTTTAATATGAATATGTTCCACTTATCATGTAAATGACTGTAATTGTCACAAGCCTAATTCACTCATCTCATTGTAATTATTTAAAATTATTTACCAGAATTCATCTCACCCTGACATAGGTTTTTGGGTCAGTCTTCTCAAATATTTGTTTCATTATAAATTTCTTTTTATTTAGACAATTGTCAAATATTAGTAATAATGCAGTATTAACAACTGAGAAATTTTAAGGAATACACCATTATTGTGTTATAAAACACAGCACTCAGCAGAGCAAATTTCAAAATTAAGGATATAGACACCTATGCTACTGAATAGACTGAACAGCACAGCCCAAAATGATCTGAGTCAAAGAAGCAAAAAATAAAGGGGGAGGGAGTGGCCAAAAGAGTCAGAGAATTGAAGCCTTTTATTCTAGTGTCCTCAAAATTGACTGTGGAAGTAAACATTTCTACATTTTAAAAGTCTATATAAAGTACATGAGTTGCAATTTTCATAAAAGTCAAAATGAAATGTTCTATATAGGACAAAAGATAGGCCTAAGCAACGTATCATATTTGCACAAGGCCACTGAATGTCATGGACATTAGTAACAAATGAAAAAGCTTAAGTCTGTCTCAGACTGAGCAAAGATTTCAGTTTGGTATTCTATAAGCCCAAGATTGTAAACTACTCCTAACTATACAGAAGTCCTAATGACATACAGAGTTTTGTGTAGGAACTCTCGGGCTTCTGGTTGGTACATCATCTACTTTTTAATATGTGAAATTAGTAGACTTGTGAGAGGTTGTGCAAAACATTTTGTATTTACAAAAATGGCACAAAAGTGAATCCAACAGTCAATGCATATGCACACTTCATTCACATCTTCAATAACAAAAGGTGCTCAAACACAATAGAACTGAATAGGAATACCAGCTTCAATGACAGCTATTAGGCACTAGAATCACATAAGTTACACCAGAATGGGCAAATATTGCCCAAGTAAAATTCTGTTGTTAAAGCTGAAACAGGTTTAAGGCCATTCAAGTTCAAGCACATAGATACAAATCTGGAGCCCCATCTATTTGTGTTTGAAATATGTGATGTTTCCTCCAACTCGTGGCCTTAAACTTCTGTTTTGAAAAATCCAAAAAGAAAATACAGAATAAATCAATAAAATAGAGGTTATTATATTAAATAAGAGTAACATACCGAGTTATAATTAAGGTGAATTAAAGAAAGCCAAAACATTAAAATTGTAAAACTTGCTTGTTACTTGTTGGAACCATTCCCACACTAGGTAATGTGTACAAATATTTTCAAGTAGATTATATTGCTCTAACATGTTCTTTTCATCAGTGCACTGTTAAATAATCAAGAACTCTACACTGTATATCCCCTTAAACAGCAGCACACACCAGCATTCCCTGCAAAGCTGGCATTCTCCAGTGACTTAGTGAAAGGAAAGGAGAAGCAGAGAAATAATGGGAATTAGAAGATTCATGCTGTTCTGCTCTTTTAATCAGCCAGCCAGCTTGCTAGCCACAAGGGATGGTTTCCACTAAGGAAGGTCCTGTGGAGTGGGAATGTGGTCACCAGTGACCTCTGTCTTACTGGGGCTGCAGTAGGAAGTTGCTTGTTCTTCATTTTTGCTTTTGCATTGTTGTAATCCCCAGAATCAAAGCATTTTTGCCCTTTCTGCAATCGTTACCTTAAGAAACCTGAACCTCCAGGCTTTTGTCCCAGATGAGGAAACCTCACTTTTAATTTTGCTTCTTCAGCTTTCTCTGGACTAATCAGTTTTATCTTCCATTTCCTTCTGCTCCTTGGCAGAGGCTGCCTTGGGGACTTCTGCACACATACTGCTTCCACTTAACCTCAATTCTCTGGCTCTGCCACCTTTCTTTGTTAAAAATAAAAATTAAATTTTGGATACAAATATATAACATAAAATTGCAATTTTAACAATTTATTAAAATTTTTAATTGTAAAATATATATTTACCATTTAAATATTTTAAAATAGACTTTATTTTTTTAGAGTAGTTGGCTCAGCAAAACTGAGTGGAAGATACAGAGATTTGCCATATACCTCCTGACCCAGCACTTCCTCAGCCTTCCCATTACCAGTATCCTCCACCAAGGTGGTACATTTGTTACCACTGATGAACCTACCTCAATACATCTGTATCCCCCAGAGTCTATTGTTTACATTAGAGTTTACTCTTGGTGTTGCCTATTCTGTGGGTTTGGACAAATTTATAATAACATGTTCACTGCCGTATGCTCTGGCTTTCATTGATTCTTTCTATTGTTTTATTCTCGATTTTATTTATTTATGCTCTAATCTTTATTATGTCCCTCCTTCTACTGACTTTGGGTCTCATTTGTTCTTCTTTTTCTAGTTTCATTAATTGTCAGTTTAGACTGTTCATATGGGATTGTTTTTCTTTCCTGAGGTAGGCCTGTATTGCAATATACTTCGCTCTTAGCATGGCCTTCACTGTGTCCCACAGATTTAGGGGTGTTGAATTAGTGGTGTCATTTGTCTCCACATATTGCTTGATCTCTGTTTTTATTTGGTCATTGATCCATTGGTTATTTAGGAGCATGTTGTTAAGCCTCCGTGTGTTTGTGGGCTTTTTTGTTTTCTTTGTGTAATTTATTTCCAGTTTCAACCTTTGTGGTCTGAGAAGCTGGTTAGGTACAATTTCAATCTTTTTTAATTTACTGAGACTCTTTATGTGGCCTGTATATGATCTATTCTTGAAAATGTTCCATGTGCACTTGAGAAGAATGTGTACCCTGCTGCTTTTGGGTGGAGTGTTCTGTAGATGTCCGTTAGGTCCGTCTGTTCTAATGTGTTGTTCAGTGCCTCTGTCTCCTTACTTATTATCTGTCTGGTTGATCTGTCCTTTGGAGTGAGTGGAGTGTGGAAGTCTCCTAGAATGAATGTATTCCATTCTATTTCCCCTTTTAATTCTATTAGTATCTATTTCACATATGTAGGTGCTCCTGTTTTGGGTGCTTAGATATTTATAATGGTTATATCCTCTTGTTGGATTGACCCCTTTATCATTATGTAATGTCCTTCTTTGTCTCTTGTGACTTTCTTTGTTTTGAAGTCTATTTTGTCTGATATAAGTACTGCAAAACCTGATTTTCTCCCTATTAGTTGCATAAAATATCTTTTTCCACCCCTTCACTTTTAGTCTGTGTATGTCTTTGGGTTTGAAGTGACTCTATTGTAGGCAGTATATAGACGTGTCTTGTTTTTTCATCCATTCAGTGACTCTATGTCTTTTGATTGGTGCATTCAGACCATTTACATTTAGGGTGACTATCAATAGGTATGTACTTATTGCCATTGCAGCCTTTAGATTCATGGTTACCAAAGGTTAAGGGTAACTTCCTTACTATCTGACAGTCTAATTTAGCTCATTCAGTATGCTATTACAAACACAATCTAAAGGTTCATTTTTCCTCCTTTTTCTTCCTCCTCCATTCTTTGTATATTAGGTATCATATTCTGTACTCTTTGTCTATCCCTTGACTGACTTTAGGGATAGTTGATTTGATTTTGCATCTGCTTAGTAATTAATTGTTCAACTTTCTTAACTGTGATTTATTTCCTCTGGTGACAGCTATATAGCTTTAGGAACACTTCTATAGCAGTCCCTCCAAAATACACTGTAGAGATTGTTTGTGGGAGGTAAATTCTCTCAGCTTTCGCTTACCTGAAATTGTTTAATCCCTCCTTCAAATTTAAACGATAATCTTGTCGGGTAGAGTATTCTTGGTTCAAGGCCCTTCTGCTTCATTGCATTAAATATATTTTGCCACTGTAAGGTTTCTGTTGAGAAGTCTGATGACAGCCTGATGGGTTTTCCTTTGTCTGTGATCTTTTTTCTCTCTCTGGCTGCTTTTAAAAGTCTGTCCTTACCCTTGATCTTTGCCATCTTAATTATCATATAGCTTAGTGTTTTTTTCCTTGGGTCCCTTGTGTTGGGACATCTGTGTACCTCCATGGCCTGAGAGACTATCTCCTTTCCCAGACTGGGAAGTTTTCAGCAGTTACATCCCATCCTCAAAGACACTTTCTATCCCTTTTTCTCTCTCTTCTTCTGGTACCCCTACAATGCGAATATTGTTCCATTTGGATTGATTGCACAGTTCCCTCAATATTATTTCATTCCTAGAGATCCTTTTTCTCTCTCTATGCCTCAGCTTTTTCGTATTCCTCTTCTATAATTTCTATTCCATTTACCATCTGCTCTACTACATCTAATCTGCTTTTAAATCCTTCCATTGTATGTTTCATTTCAGATATTGAATTCCTTAATGATTGGATCTCAGTCCTGAATTCGTACCTGAGTTCTTGAACATTTTTCTGTACCTCCATGAAAATGTTCATGATTTTTATTTTCAAATCTCTTTTGGGAAGATAGATGAATTCAGTTTCGCTTGGCTTTTTCTGATGTTTGTGGGGTTTTGGTTTCATCCACGTTTCTTTGATGTCTCATATTTGTATGTGGTGCCGGCTAGTGCCCAGAAGCTCTACTCTCGAGCTGCTTAGCCCCTGAAGCTATATCTTGGGTCACAGGGGAGGGCACTGTTGCCTGGGGGCAGGAAAGAGTTGTTTCCTACTTCCTGGCTGCTGTGCCTTTCTCCACTGCCAGAACCAGTGGGCTGAGTGCACAAGTGTAAACCTCTGTGCTTTGTGTTTGTAGCTGCCATAGGTGGTGCCTTCCTTTAGCTGGCCTGATGCCAGGGCAGGGGCTGCCAGTTTCCAAGCTGGTGCCAACCAGGAGGAAGGTGCAACAGACCATGTATCATGGTGGGGGTCCTCAGAGCTGCATCTCCAGCCAGGGGGATGGAGCGCCTGAAGCTCCTTTTATGTTCCCAACCTGCTGGACAGAGCTTACTGAGTTTTGTTCACCTGTCCTTTCTCCTGAGCAGCAAGCTGTCTGCAATCCTTGCTCCTTTAGGAGCCCTCTCGCTGTTAGGAAGTCTCTCAGACTGCCTGCCTTTCTTTTGTCCCAGAGCAGCCTGATGTGGATCCCTGTTTTCCACAAGTAGCTGGAATCCGTGTCTCTGAGTATTCCGCCTCTCTTAGTTTTCCAACTCCACTAATCTCCAGAGCATCATGCAGTGTAGGTTCGTGCTCCCAGAGCATATCTCCAGGGCTAGGTGTTTAGCAGTCCTAGGCAACCCCTCCCCACTCCATTTATCTTCCTCCCACCACTGAGCTGGAGTGGAGTAAGGGCTTGGGTCCTGCCAGATCACAGCTCTGGTACATTACCCTATTCCATGATGTCTGTTCTTTTCTCCAGGTGTATGCTGTCTGGCATAGCTTTCTTTCCTGTTGCTCTTTCAGGATTAGTTGTATTAACTATATTTTTGTACTATATGTGGTTTTGGGAGGAGGCCTCTGTCTCACCTCTCATGGCACCATCTTTAATCTTGCAGTCTCCATTTCTTCTTATGGCTTAATGCTATTCCACTGTTATTATATCACATTTTGTCTGTTCATCTCTTGATGGACATTTGAGCTATTTCTACCTTTTGGCGATTGTAAATAATGCTGCATTGAACATTGGTATACAAGTATCTGTTTGAATTTCTATTTTCAATGCTTTGGGTTATAATCCCTACAAGTCAAATTGCTGGGTCATATGGTAATTCTACATTCACTTTTTGAGGAACCACCAAACTGTAGCAACACCATTTTACATTCCTACCAGCAATGTATAAAGGTTCCAATTTCTCCACATCCTTGCTAATACCTGTTTACTTTCCATTGGTTTGATTACAGCCATCCTATTAAAGTGTGAAGTGGTATCTCATTGTGGTTTTGATTTGCATTTCCCTAATGACTAATGGCGTTGATCATGTTTTTGCATGCTTATTGACCATTTGTATATCTCTTTGGAGAAATGTCTCTTCAAGTCTTCTGCCCACTTTTCAACTGGTTTGTGTTTATATTGTTGTGCTTTAGGAGTTTTTTGTGTATTTTAGATATTAAGTCTCTGTCAGATTTGTGACTTCCAAATATTTTATCCCATTCTGTAGGTTGTCTTTTCACATTCTTGAAAATGTCCTTGGTATAAAAGTGTATAATTTTTATGAAGTCCAGTTTGTCTATTTTTTCTTTCATTGCTTGTATTATGGTGTCATATGTAAGAATCCATTGCCAAATTCATGCTCATGAAGGGTTATCTCCAAGTTTTCTTCTAAGAGTTTTATGATTTTAGCTCTTATATTTAGGTTGTAGATTTGTGCCATTAATTTTTATATAAAGGATAGGGTAATAAATTCTTTACTTTGCATTTGGTTATCTAGTTGTCTAGCACCATTTGTTGAAGAGAGTATCCTATCCCAATTGAGTGGAGTTGGCACCTTTGTAAAAAATCAGTTGACTATGTATGGGTTTATTTTTGGACTCTCAATTCTATTCCTTTTATATGTGTATCTTTATGCCAGTACCACACTGTTGTGATTATAGTAGCTTTGGGATAAGTTTTGAATTTGGAAAGTGTGAATCCTCTTCAAGTTTGTTGTAGCTTTACAGGGCCTCTTGCTTGCCTTCACTTTTTTGAAGGATAGTTGCACCAATTACAGTGTTCCAGATGACCAGTTATTTTCTTTCAGTATTTTGAAGATATGCATTTGTCTTCTGGCTTTTACTCTTTCTATGGAGAAGTCAGCTATTGGTATGGTTCACCCTTGAAAGTTATGTTTCCTCTCCCTCACCCATACTGGTTTTAAGATTTTTCTCTTTGTCTTTGGTATATGGCAGTTTTACTATAATGTGCTTAGGTGTGGTTTTCTTTGCATTTGTACTGTTTGGTATATTGGTTGGCTTCTTGACTCTGTGGGTTGGTGGTGGCTTTCTTTAGTTTTGTAATATTCTCCATTACTTCTTCAAAGATTGCTTCTTCCACAATATCTCTCTTTTTGGGACTCCAGTTAAATATATATAGTAGACCTTTTCATTGTATCCTGTATGTCTCTTACATTCTGTGTTTTTTATCCCTTGTCATTATATTACATTCTATTTTTTCTGTCCTGCTTTTTTCTTCATCATGTATAATCTATTGTAAGACTGTATGTATTGGATTATTATTTCAATTATTGCATTTTTCATTTCCAGAATTTTCATTTTGGATTTAAAAAATAGTTTAAAATTTTTCTTCTGAAATTGTCAAGCTCATTTTTATTTTCCTGAAAATATTAAACATAGTTCAAATGCTATTATGAAGATACCTGATGGGTCTGTTTGCACTGGCTGTTGTTTTTCTTGGTTCTCAAGTCACATGGTCTTGTCTTTCTCTACGCTTGTTTGTTTTTTATTTGAAAGTCAGATACTGATTATTAAAAACTGTAATTTGAGCTTTGCAATGATGTTATTTTCCTCCAGAGAGGACTAACGTTTACTTTGGCAGATAGCCAGAGTCAGTAGTAACCCTAGACCACTTTAAATAAATTCGACAATGATAATATTTGAAGTTGGCCTTTAATCCCAACAATGGCTAGTTTATGTAGAGTTGGTTCCTCCTCATTCTTATTATGAAGACATTCTGAGCCTAGGACAAAACCAGAGAGTTGTGGGTTTCCTCATCTCCCAGATATTGTCCTTGTAATTCTTTACTGCCTTATTAGCTCTCTGGGGCTTTCAAAGAGATTTCTTATATGTATACATATTTTTTTAAAATTATAGTAGATACACATAGCTAAATTGACCATTTTTAACCATTTAAGTGTATATTTTAGGGGTATTAAATACATTACCATTGTTGTGCAATCATCACCACTGTCCATCTTGAGAACTCTTTTCATTTTGCATAACTGACACTCTATACCTACTAAACACTAACTCTCCATTCTCCCCTCCTCTCAGCCTCTGACAACCACCATCCAACTTTAATACTTGATATTTATCTTGGTCACAGTAGTGGTATCCTCCTTGTCAACAATCTCGTGAGTTGAGGATTTGATTCTCATTCTCATATTCATCAGGCAGATATGCTGTCCTCAGCTGTTCTGACTTAGGTGTGGAGTCTCTATTCATCATGTGGTGAGGCAGGAAGCATGGAATGCTGGGTGATCAGCCTTCTCAAGTTGGATGTTGGCTTCCAGGCACATTTTCACAAAATCCTGGATAACACTTTCTCTGCACAGTACTGTTGCAGGGAAAGGATGAAGTTAGGAGCCTCTGCTTCTTTCTCACATTCTGATCTCAGAGTCTTCCTTCCTCTTGGTATGAATCTTTGACTTGAGGTGGTCACTAATGGCAGACTTACAAACATGATTCAGAATCACAGTGCAAGGAGTGCAGAAGAGTCTTCCTCCATATTAACACAGCTTTACCTCCAAACTCAGTGACTCAGTATGAGGAGTCACATACACAGCAATCTCAGACAGGTTTCTAGCAGGTGGTGCTGTCATTACAAACCTTCCCATGCTGACTTTGAATAAGGTTTGCATTAGTTTCCAGTTCTTTTGTCTCAATGCTTAGTACTGAAGGGTGTCCAGTGCAAAAGCATAAATGCATGAAATCCTGGCACTTTGTTCAAACCTGGAGATGCTTTCAAATCAGCTTTTCAGCAAGTGGTGGTGGGGAAATATTGTCTGGGTTTGAGCCCTATTTCCCTGTGGTGCTAGAAAGTCTTGCCTTTTTGTAGGATTGGGTCTGTAGCTAGGGAAGTGGGTGAAACCTGTCCTGGGTAGGGATCTATTTTCTGTCCCTATGAATTTTTCTACTGTAGGTGTCATATATGTAGAATCATATGTTGTTTGTGTTTTTTGTCTGCGTTATTTCACTTAACATAATCCCTTGAAGTTCACCTGTGTTGTAGCATATGTCAGAATTTCATTCCTTTTTAAACCTAATCTATTATATATCACATTTTGTTCATCCATTCATCTATCAATAGATACTTGGATTGCTTCTACCTTTTGGGTTTTGTGAATAATGCTGCTATGATCATGGGTATACAGATATTTATTTGAAACCTGCTTTCAGTTATTTTGGGTATATAACCAGAGTGGAATTGCTAGATCATATGGTGATCCTATGTTTAGCTTTTGAGAACCACCATACTGTTTTACACAGTGGCTGCATCATTTTACATTCCCATAGCAATGTACAAGAGGTCTAGGTTCCCCACACCCTCACCAACATTTGTTATTTTCTGATTTGTTTTTTTTTTTACATTGGCCATCCTAATTTGTGTAAAGTAATTGGAAAAATAGTTTGTTGAAGAGAACCAGACAAAAAATAAGTACAGAGACAGAGGCACTGAACAACATATAAGAACAGATGGACCTAAAAGATATCTATAGAACACTCCACCCAAAAGCAGCAGGATACACATTATTCTCACATGCACATGGAACATTTTCCAGAATAAACCACATACTAGGCCACAAAAAGACCCTCAACAAATTGAAAAGGATTGAAACTGCATCAAGCAACTTCTCAGACCACAAAGATATAAAACTAGAAATAAATTGTACAAAGAAAACAAAAAGGCTCACAAACACAAGGAGGCTTAACAACATGCTCCTAAATAAACAATGGATCAATGACCAAATAAAAACAGAGATAAAGCAATATATGGAGACAAATGAAAACAACAGCACAAAGCCCCAAATTCTCTGGGACACAGCGAAGGTGGTTCTAAGAGGAAAGTATATAGCAATCCAGGCTTATTTAAAGGAGGAAGAACAATCTGAAATGAACAGTCTAAATTCACAATTATTGAAATGGGAAAGAACAGATGAGGCCCAAAGTCAGCAGAAGGATGTACATAATAAAGATCAGAGAAGAAGTAAATAAAATCTAGAAGAATAACACAACAGAAAAAATAATTGAAACCAGGGGCTGGTTCTTTGAGAAGGGTAAACAAAATAGAAAAACCCCTAGTCAGAATTTTCAAGAAAAAAAGAGAATCTACACACATAAACAGAATCAGAAATGAAAAAGGAAAAATCACTACAGACATGACAGAAATGTAAATAATTATTGGAGAATACTATGAAAAATTATATGCTAACTGGATAACCTAGAAGGAATGGACAACTTTCTAGAAAAAGACAACCTTGCAAGACTGACCCAGGAAGAAACACAAAATCTGAACAGAACAATTACCAGCAATGAAATTGAATCAGTAATCAAAAAACTACCCAAGAACAAAACCCCTTGACCAAATGGATTCAACACTGAATTTTATCAGACATTCAGAGAGGACATAATACCCATTCTCCTTAAAGTTTTCAAAAAAATAGAAGAAGATGGAATACTTCCAAACTCATTCTATGAAGCCAGCATCACTCTAATACCAAAATCAGGCAAAGACCCCACAACCAAAGAAAATTACAGACCAATATCCCTGATGAACATAGATGCAAAGACACTCAACAAAATATTAGCAAACCAAATTCAAAAATACATCAAGAGGATCATACATCAAGACCAAGTGGGATTCATCCAAGGGAAGCAAGCAAGGTACAGTATTCAAAAATTCATCACTATCACACACCACATCAACAAAAAGAAGGGCAAAACAGCATGATCATCTCCATAGATGCTGAAAAATAATTTGACAAAATTCAACCCCCACTCATGAAAAAACTCTCAACAAAATGGGTTAGAGGTCAAGAAACTAAACATAATAAAGGCCAAATATGACAAAACCACAGCCAACATCATACTTGATAGTGAGAAGCTGAGAGCTTTTCCTTTAAGACTGGGAACAAGACAAGGAGGCTCCCTATCCCTGCTTTTAATTAAACACAGTACTGAAGGTTCTAAACATGGCAATCTGACAACACCAAGAAATAAAAGGCATTCATATTGGTAAGGAAGAAGTTAAACAGTAACTGTTTGTGGACAACATGATACTGTATATAATTAAAAAAACCTCTAAAGAATCTGCTCTGAAACTGCTTGATCTAATATCTGAATTCAGCAAAGTTGCAGGATACAAAATTAATGCACAGAAATCTGTTGCATTCCTATACACTAATGATGAACTAGCAGAAAGAGAAATCAGGAAAACAATTTCATTCACAACTGCATCAAAAAGCATAAAATACCTAGGCATAAACCTAACCAAGGAAGTGAAATACCTATACCCTGAAAACTACAAGACACTCTTAAGAGAAATTAAAGAGGACACTAATAAATGGCAATTCATCCCATGCTCTTGGGTAGGAAGAATTAATATTGTCAAAATCACCATCCTTCCTAAAGCAATCTACAGATTCAGTGCAATCCCTATCAAAATACTGACAGCATTCTTCAATGACCTGGAACAAATAGGTCTAAAATTCATATGGAACCACAAAAGACCCCAAATAGCCAAGGCAATCCTGAGAAGGAAGAATAAAGCAGGGGGGATTTTTCTCCGCAACTTCAAGCTCTATGAAAAGCCACAGTAATCAAGTCAATTTGTTACTGGCACAAGAACAGACCCGTAGATCAGTGGAACAGAATAGAGAGTCCAGATATAAACCCAAGCATATATGGTCAATTAATATATGATAAAGGAGCCACAGATATAAATGGGGAAATGACAGCCTCTTCACCAACTGCTGTAGTCAAAACTGGACAGCTATATGTAAGAGAATGAAACTGGATTCCCATCTAACTCCATACACAAAAGTAAATCCAAATGGATCAAAGACCTGAATGTAAGTCACAAAACCATAAAATTCTTAGAAGAAAACATAGGCAAAACTCTCTTGAATATAAACATGAGCAACTTCTTCATGAACATATCTCCATGGGCAAGGGAAACAAAAGCAAAAATGAACAAGTGGAAATATATCAAACTAAAAAGCTTCTGTACAGCAAAGGACACCATCAGTAGAACAAAAAGTTATCCTATAGTATGGGAGAATATATTCATAAATGACATATCTGATAAGGGGCTGATATCCAAAATACACAAAGAGTTCATGAACCTCAACAAACAAAAAGCAAATAACCTAATTAAAAAATGGACAGAGGATCTGAACAGACACTTCTCCAAAGAAGAAATTCAGATGGCCAACACGCACATGAAAAGATGCTCCACATCCCTAATCATCAGAGAAATGCAAATTAAAACCACAATGAGATATCACCTCTTACCAGTTAGGATGGCCAGCATCCAAAACACATACAACAGCAAACGTTGGCGAGGATGTGGAGAAAGGGGAACCCTACTACACTGCTGGTGGGAATCTAAATTAGTTCAACCTTTGTGGAAAGCAGTATGGAGGTTCCTCAAAAAACTAAAAATAGAAATACCATTTGACCCAGGAATTCCACTCCTAGGAATTTATCCTAAGAATGCAGGATCCCAGTTTGAAAAAGACAGATGCACCCCTATGTTTATCACAGCACTATTTACAACAGCCAAGACCTGGGAGCAACCTAAGTGTTCATCAGTAGATGAATGGATAAAGAAGATGTGGTACATATACACAATGGAATATTATTCAGTTATAAGAAGAAAACAAGTCATACCATTTGCAACAACATGGATGGAGCTAGAGGGTATTATGCTCAGTGAAGTAAGCCAAGTGGAGAAAGACAAGTACCAAATGATTTCACTGATCCATGGAGTATAAGAACAAAGCAAAAACTGAAGGAACAAAACAGCAGCAGACTCACAGAACTGAAGAATGTACTAACAGTTACCAAAGGGAAAGGGACTTGGGAGGATGTGTGGGAAGGGAGGGATAAGGGGAGAAAGGGACATAGCACACGTAATGTAGAGGGAGCATTGGGAAGGCAGTATAGCAACCACAATGTTGTTCAAATTAAGTGTATATTAATGATGCCAGAAAAAGAACAAAACATGAGAATCCTCAAGCTGGAGGATTCAGCAAGTTTAAAAATCTTATGCCCATTAAGTCCATAGCTCATCCATTCCATAGGCAGGCAGTAGCTGAGGGTTCAGAGCAATCATCATGCGGCAGCTGCAGCCAGGGGGCGCATTCAGGCCACAAGGACTGTAGGAGAAAATAACCTTAAGGGCGATAAGATACATGTTTTAATGACACCAGCATAAGGCAAATCTTGTCCATCAGGTAGGATACATGCAAGAGAGTGGTCCTGTGACAAAACAGTGGCAGGAATGGGATCTTGTCCTGGTCTAGTATACCAGACTTTCAGCCCCCTCCCTGTGGGAGTTACATATAGGTTGATATATAGGGCTATGGGAGGTACATGCACTGGCCATAAAGATAAAACAAAACTTCCCCGCAAGATGCTCTTACCTCCTAGATGTTTTGGGTATACTACCGTGATCATTGGGGGCCATTCAGCTGTTACTCCAGGAATACAGATGAGGCCAGCTTCCAGGCCTTTTCCCCAAGGAGGCAGAAGGGCCAGCCATTGCTGGTCTATGGGTCAAAATGTCCAGGGCCAGGTCCATTCAACAGCATCTCCAGGGCTTAAGGCAGTAGGGGCTGGCAGCAGGAAGTTGCTCTGCTGGCCATATCCTGGCTTCAATAGCTCATCTTTGGTTTGGATCTACAATTGTAGAGGAGAGGCACCAAGGTGTGTGAGCATATCCAAAGGGCTCAAATCAAACACCACAGCACTGTCCATAGGTGAACTGACCAACCCCGTAGACTGCTGGTGTCCGACTTCAGGCGAGATTTCAATAAACCATTGTACCTCTCTATCATGCCTGCCACAGTAGGATTATGAGGTACATGAAATTTCCACTTTATTTCTAATTGCTGTACACATTCTTGTAAAGCATGTCCATTAAAGTGGGTGCCTTGATCACTTTCAATCACCTGTGGCTGGCCATAGACTGCAAAAAGATGCTCCACGCCCCTCTTGGTGGTTTGCTGATCTTCACGATGTGCAGGAAAAGCAACCAATAGTCCAGTACTGTGTCCACACATGTCATGGCATACTGATATCCTTCTGATATGGGCAGAGGCCCAATATAGTCTATTTGCCACCTGACAAGGGGTATTGGCCCCTTACTATTGTCTCATGTTTCTGTGGGACTCGGTGTAAGTCCCTCTTAGAGCACACAAGGCACTCCTTCCGGGCTCTGCTGACTTCTTCAAAGGTCAGTGGCAAGCCCCACCAATGGGCTACAGCCCACATTGTCTTTTGCCCCATGTGCAACAAACACTGGTGCAGCCATTAGGACACATGAGAGGCAGGCTTTCCTTGTAGCCAGCTCACCTGGGCCTATGTGTGTGCTTCATCATTCCCTTGGGATGCCAATGGCCAGTCACATGACATATAGTAACAGTCTTAGTCTGACCAGAAGCCCATAGTCTTGCCACAATTCTTGTCCCAAAGGGGCTGGTGACCAACTATCCAGTTGGCATGATACCGTGTCAGTAGCCACAGGGTCAAGCCCCGATAGCCCAGCTGTCAGTGCAGACAACTATGGGGGAGGGCTCCTGGGTGATCATGAGCCATACTGCCCACAACTCAGCCCATTGACTGCTCTTCCCCTCTCCATCCTCCATCCATATTGTCTCAGTCTTAGGATGAAAAGCCACAGCCCTCCACTTCGGGAGCTGCCCAGGACTGGAGCTGTGTACCAAGCATCTTCAGGTATTGGGGCTTTTCCCTCCTGATAAGGAGTCTTGGCTACCAAGGGCTGAAAAGCAAATTCTTCCTGCTTTCCACTTGTATAGGTCACTGACCCCAGTAAGCATTGGAGTTCTCAACTTAAGGGGCTAGTAGAGAGGGTGCTGCTGCACTGCTATAAATATGTGCCCCATTTGACCAGTGTATGTGTCTGTGCCATGGTACTCCATGGCCTTTGGCTCCAGTCTTGCATCCACCCAGCAATGGGATAGGTGGTTATTACCTTGGTCAGAGCTGTTCCAGCAATGGGCTCTGTAGCCAGCAAGGCATGGTACACAGCAGCCAGTAGCTTCTCTATCAAGGTGTACCAGACCTCTGCTCCTTTCCATAGTTGTGACCAGAATCCAATAGGTTGGCATGTCCGTTTAAGCTGCTGCCAAAGATCCCATCCATAACCATCTTCGGTTACATGAACATCTAGTTCACAGGGCCTTGATGAGCCCATTATATGCAAGGCTTGTATGGCTTTGACTTCCCGCTTGACATCAGTAAAAGCAGCTGCACATGTCGCACCCCAGTCCCACGTGATGCCTTTTCATACCAACCGGTACAAGGGCTTCAGAATTTGTGCCAAGTGTGGGATAAACACTCTCCAGTAGCCCAAAACACCCAAAAACTCTTGGAATACTGCCACAGTGGTAGGGGTGGGGAAAGCCTAGACATTGTCTATAACTGCTTCAGGAACAACTTGTTTTACCTGACCAGACAACCCCCAAGAATTTAACAAGCCGGGCCCCTGAACCTTGGTGCTGTTCACAGCCCATCCTTTTCCTATAGATATTGCAACAGTCTAGGAACTGCCCCTTCTAAATATGCAACAGAATCAGACGTGAGCATAATATCAATGTAGTGATACAACTGCACTGTTTGCGGTTTCCTTCATGTGGCCAAGTCCTGGGCTACAAGTCCATCACAGATGGTGGGACTGTGGAGATATCCCTGTGGAAGGACAGTGAATGTCCACAGTCAGCCTTCCCACATGAAGGCAAACTGTTCCTGGCTTTCCTGTGCTATGTCAATAGAGAAGAAAGCAGTAGCAAGGTCTACTACATAATGATACATTTCCAGTTCATGGCTGAGGGTGTCCAGAATGTCTGCTACGGAGGGGATAGCAGCATGCAAAGGGGGTATGACTTTATTAAATTTCCTGTAGTCTACAGTCATACACCAGGAGCTGTCTGGCTTTCTCACTGGCCACACTGGGGGATTCAAAGGACTATGAGTGGGCTTTATGATGCCAACCCTCTCCAACTCCTGTAGAGTTTCTCCAATTTCCTTGTACTCCCCTGGCAATTTATACTGCTTAATATTTGTCACCTGACAAGGTACAGGGAGAGATACAGATGGGTGCTTAGCATGTCTCCTCAGAACTGCCTTTGCCAAACGTACCCTCAGTCTGAACTCACCTGCACTGGTCTGTTAACCACAGGGCCTGCAGGATTATCTACCCCCAAAATATATTCAGGGATGGGAGAAATATACATGGTATACTCCTTTGGGGGTTAATGCCCTATCCCCAATGACATTTGGGCTTTCTTCACTCTAACTGCCTTACCCATCCCCATGGTCATCTATCACAGCAGGGGTCCTGGGAAAGCAGTCAGGGTTGCCATGAATGAAAGAACACTCAGCTCCTGTCCATCAGTGCCAGGACACATTGTACATTCACAGGGGACCAATGAATCGCTAATTCTACATGTGGCCTCTGGTCCCCACCATGTCCCCCAAGGTGGGGACTTTGATTCCCCCTCAGTTGAACTGCAATGCCCAATCATCCTCCTGTGGGGGTGAGGGCTCAGGCGAATCCTGAGTACTGTCTCCCATGAAGTTCTGCGGGGACACATGCCTGGCATGAGGCCTGTCTCTGGTTTCTGTGTCCTGGACCTCAGTAGCTGGAACTGCTGCTCTGACTTTAATTAGTATCATAGTTCTAACAATATTCTATTGGGCTGCCCATCGAGTTTTCCTTTCACTACCCAGCCTTTATTGAATCAACCCACATCTGGGTCCTCAAGACCTTCATGGGGCTTTTTGCACTTCTCCTTTCCATCATGGCCCATACTTCCCTCCATGCCCTTATTGTTTCAATCTCCCCCAGATCTGCTAAAGTACAAGTAGCCTCTCTTACAGGTTGCCCTAGGTGGGAAGCAAGAGTATTCACTAGGGACCCAAAGAGAGATGTGGGAGCTGTATGCAGCACCAGGTTTCTCATTCCTATAGTGAACACCTCCTCATCAGGGCCCTGGGGGTCCATATTATAGATGATGTTTTTCATACCTAATTCCCACAGTAACTGTTGGGGCTCTGCATACATTTTCCAACTACTACAAAAATATGGTAAATCACCCTGATTAGGCCAGACTGTCCTGATGGCAGCTGTCAGTCATTCCAGGAGTGTCTGATTTCCTGAGGCATGATGGGCATTTTGCAACCGCTGCCAGAGGGAAGGGTGAGTCATTAGGAAAGCCATTCTACTCATCTCAGTACCCAACACAACAATGTTTTCTACCCCGTTATCCCAGAGATGTAAAAGCCATGTAGGCAGAGATTCTGATGGCCTCTGCCTATACCACTCATGTCTACCAGTTCATCCTGGGTATAGGGGTGGAGCATGGAGTGCTCCACAACCTGGGGAGGTGGATGATCCTCCCCATGAGGAGCCCACAGTTGTTTCATTTTTATTTTCTTAATTACAGCTGGGTGGGCCTTTAAAACAGGAGAAGATAGTACCTCCGGCAGTGGCCTGGGTAGCAGATCTGCCAATAGATAGAAAGTGTCTTTGAGGAGGTCATTGCTGAAAACTTCCCCAGTCTGGGGAAGGAGACAGTCTCTCAAGATATGAAGGTGCACAGATCTCCCAACACAAGAGACCCAAGGAAGACAACACCAAGACATATAATAATTAAAATGCCAAAGATCAAGTTTAAGGATAGACCATTAAAAGAAGTCAGAGAAATAAGATCACATACAAAGAAAAGTCCATCAGGCTACCATCAGACTTCTCAGCAGAAACCTTACAGGCCAGAGGGAGTGGCATGACATATTTAATGCAATGAAGCAGAAGGGCTTCAAACCAATAATACTTTATCTGGCAAGATTATCATTTAAATTTGAAGGAGGGATTAAACAATTTCCAGATAAGCAAAGCTGAGATAATTTACCTCCCACAAACCATCTCTACAGTGTACTTTGGAGGGACTGCTATAGATGGAAGTGTTCCTAAAGTTTAATAGCTGTCACTGGATGTAATAAAAAGGGATAGACAAAGAATACAGAATATGATACCTAATATATAAAGAATGGAGGAGGAAGAAAAGGAGGGGGAAAAAAAGAACCTTTAGACTGTAATAGCATACTAAGTGAGTTAAGTTAGACTCTTAGATAGTAAGGAAGTTAACCTTGAACCTTTGGTAACCATGAATCTAAAGCCTGCAATGGCAAAAGTACGTATCTATCGATAATCACCCTAAATATAAATGGTCTGAATGCACCAATCAAAAGACACAGAGTCACTGAATGGATAAAAAAACAGGACCCAACTATATGCTGCATACAAGAGACTCACTTCAAACCCAAAGACATACACAGACTAAAAGTGAAGGGATGGAAAAAGATATTTCATGCAACTAATAGGGAGAGAAAAGTGGGAATTTCAGTACTTGTATTAGACCAAATACACTTCAAAGCAAAGAATGTCACAAGAGACAAAGGACATTACATAATGATAAAGGGGTCGATCCAACAAGAAGATATAACCATTATAAATATCTTTGCACCCAACACAGGAGCACCTACATATGTAAAACAAATACTAACAGAACTAAAAGGGGAAATAGAATGTAATGCATTCATTCTAGGAGACTTTGACACTCCACTCACTCCAAAGGACAGATCAACCAGACAGAAAATAAGTAAGGAGACAGAGGCACTAACAAAACATTAGGACAGATGGACCTAACAGACATTTTGCAGAACTCTACACCCAAAAGCAGCAGAACACACATTATTCTCAAGTGCACATGGAACATTTTCAAGAATAGATCATATACTAGGCCAAAAAATAAAACCTTGGTAAATTCAAAAATATTGAAATTGTACCAACCAGTTTCTCAGACCACAAAGGTATGAAACTAGAAATAAATTACACAAAGAAAATGGGAAATCCCACAAGCACATGGAGACATCACAACATGCTCCTAAATAACCAATGGATCAATGACCAAATAAAAACAGAGATCAAGCAATATGTGGAGACAAATGACAACAATAATTCAACACCGAAAAATCTGTGGGACACAGTGAATGCCATGTAAGAGGGAAGTATATTGTAATACAGGCCTACCTCAGGAAAGAATAGCAACCCCATATGAACAGTCTAAACTCACAATAAACAAAACTAGAAAAGGAAGAACAAATGGGGCCCAAAGTTAGTAGAAGGAGGTAAAGAATAAAGATCAGAGTGGAAATAAGTACAATCAAGAAGAATAAAACAATAGAAAGAATCAATGAAAGCAAGAGGTGGTTCTTCAAGAAAATAAACAAAATAGATAAACCCCTGGCCAGACTTATCAAGAAAAAAAGAGAATCTACTCACATAAACAAAATCAGAAATGAGAAAGGAAAAATCATGACAGACACCACAGAAATACAAAGAATTATTATAGAATACTATGAAAACCTATATGCTAACAAACTGGATAACCTAGAAGAAATGGACAACTTCTAGAAAAATACAACCTTCCAAGACTGACCAAGGAAGAAACAGAAAATCTAAACAGACAAATTACCAGCAATGAAATTGAATCGGTAATCAAAAAACTACCCAAGAACAAAACTCCCAGACCAGATGGATTCACCGCTGAATTTTATGAGACATTTAGAGAAGACCCATTTTCCTTAAAGTTTTCCAAAAAACAGAAAAGGAGGGAATACTTCCAAACTCATTCTATGAAGCCAGCACCACTCTAATACCAAAATCAGGCAAATACACCACAAAAAAAGAAAACCACAGACCAATATCCCTGATGAACATAGAAGCAAAAATACTCAACAAAATATTAGCAAACTGAATTCAAAAATATATCAAGAGGATCATACAACATAATCAAGTGGGATTCCTACCAGGGATGCAAGAATGGTACAATATTTGAAAATCCATCAACATCATCCACCACATCAACAAAAAAAAAGAAGAGAAACCACATTTTCCATAGATGCTGAAAAAGCATTCAACAAAATTCAACATCCATTCATGATAAAAACTCTCAACAAAATGGGTATAGAGGGAAAGTACCTCAACATAATAAAGGCCATACATCATACTTAACAGTGAGAAGCTGAAAGCTTTTCCTCTAAGATTGGGAACAACACCAGGATGGCCACTCTCCCTGCTTTTATTCAACATAGTACTGGAGGTCCTAGCCACGGCAATCAGACAACACAAAGAAATGAAAGGCATCCAGATTGGTAAGGAAGAAGTTAAACTGTCCCTGTTTGCAGATTACATGATATTGTATATAAAAATCCCTGAAGACTCCACTTCAAAACTACTAGAACTAATAACTGAACTCAGTGAGGTTGCAGGATACAAAATTAATACACAGAATCTGTTGTATTCCTATATACTCACAACAAACTAGCAGAAAGAGAAATCAGGAAAACAACTCCATTTACAGTTGCATCAAAAAGAATAAAATATCTTGAATATAACCAACCAAGAAGGTGAATGACCTATACTCTGAAAATTACAAGAGACTCATGAAAGATATTAAAGAAGACACCAGTAAATGAAAATCTACCCACACTAATAGATGGGAAGAATTAATATTGTCAAAATGGCCATCCTGCTGAGCAATCTACAGAATCAATGCAATCCCTATCAAAGTACCAACAGCATTTGTCAATGAACTAGAACAAATAGTTCTAAAATTCATATAGAACCACAAAAGACCCTGAATAGTCAAAGCAATCCTGAGAAAGAACAACAAAGCTGGGAAGATTTCATTCCCTGAGTTCACACTCTCCTATAAGCTACAGTAATCAAAGCAATTTTTTACTGGCACATGAACAGACCCATAGATCAAAGGAACAGAATAGAGAGCCCAAATATAAACCTACACATATATGACCAATAAATATATAATAAAGGAGCCATGAATATACAATGAAGAAATGACAGCCTTTTCAACAACTGGTAAGTGCAAAACTGGACAGCTGTATGTAAGAGAATGAAACTGTATTATTGTCTAACTCCATACACAAAAGTAAACTTGAAATGCATCAAAGACCTGAATGTAAGTCGTGAAACCATAAAACTCTTAGAAGAAAATATGGGAAAAAAATCTCTTGAATATAATCTTGAGCACTTATTTCCTGGACATATCTCCTTTGGCAAGGGAAACAAAATAAAAAATGAAGAAATGGGACTACATCAAACTACAAAGTTTCTGTACAGCAAAAGACACCATCAGCAGAATAAAAAGGCATCTTACAGGATGGGAGAATATATTTGTAAATGACTCATCTGGTAAGAGGTTAACAGCTAAAATGTATTAAGAACTCATACACCTCAACACCCAAAAAACAAATAACCCAATTAAAAAATGGTTGGAGGACCTGAACAAACACTTCTTCAAAGAAGATATACAAATGGTCAACAGGCACATCAAAAGATGCTCCACATTGCTAATCATTAGATAAATGAAAATTAAAATTAAAACTACAGTGAGATATCACCTCACTCCAGTTAGGATGGCCAACATAGAAAAGCCTAGGAACAACAAATGCTGGCAAGGAGGTGGAGAAAGGGGAATCCTCCTACACTGCTGATGGGAATGTAAACTAGTTCAACCATTGTGGAAATCAGTATGGAGGTTCCTCAAAAAACTAAAAATAGAAATACCATTTGACCCATAATTCACTACTAGGAATTTACCTGAAGAAAACAAAATCCCTGATTCAAATAGACACATGCACCCCTATATTTATCACTGCATTATTTGCAACAACCAGGATATGGAAGCAAACTAAGCATCCATCAGTAGATGAATGGATAAAGTGGAATATACACAGTGGAATATTATTCAGCCACAAAAAGAAAAGAATGCCATTTGCAACAACACGGATGGATCTAGAGGGTATTATGCTCAATGAAATGAGCCAGGTGGAGGAAGACAAATACCATATGATTTCACTTATTTGTGGAATATAAAAACAAAGCAAAGCAGAAGGAATAAAATAGCAGTAGACTCACAGACACTGCTAGTGTTTGTGACTAGTGTTTGCCAAGTGGGAAAGGCTGGTGCAGGTGCAGGGTGTGGGGGAAGAGGGAGAGAAATAAAGGGGCAAATAATTTAGTATCACTATATAAGTTGACCATGGGGTGTTGATGTATATTTGAAACCAACATAAGATTGTATATTAATGACATTTTAATTAAGAAAATAAAAATAAAGCAAGTGCTCTCAAAAATCTACTAGTAAACAAAATGGATGTAGAATACAAAATTATAGAAATCTTTCATAAAAAAATAAAAATCAGATAAATAATGAAAAAGAGTTTATAGAATATGGATTAGTTGAAGAGATAATAACACTCCAGAAGAAATTCCAGGACAGATCACATACAATAGAGGAAAGGAAAAAAGAAATAGTAGAACATGTTCCTGAAGAGATACACAAAACTTCAAATCTAAAGAACACACTGAATACAAAGGATGATTTCTGGAAAAAAGTAAAAATGCATAGCACAACCTGATGAAATTTCTAAAATTCAGTTAAAAGTCTCAACTTCCATGAAAGCAAACAAGAAATGACTAGCTACAAAGAAATGAGAATCAAACTGACACCTGATTCATCCTCAGCAAAAATAAATAGAAGAATATTGAGAAAGATACACCTACAATTTTCTGACAGTGGTAGTTTTTTTAAGTAACCATCCATACAATAAAGCAAAATAAGTATGACAAAATTAAAAAACTATAAATCCATGAATCCATTTTGCAAAATACTCCAGAATGTACTCTATCAAAACAGTAGAACCCAAGGAAGAAGAGTACATGACATATAAGAAGTAATTGAGAATGTAACAGACCACCATTAACTTTGTTCTGGTAATGCCAGAGAAGGCAGCAGTAACTTTCTACCAAAGTTATAAATGGAAAAAATGTGGTTCTGTGACTTAGTGAACAGGTGGCATAAGACTGTTAGCTTCCTGAGGAAATACATGTGCCTCAAGCATACTTCCATAATGCCCATAGAAACTGTAACATGGTGAGGACTTGAGAGACTGAAATGCCTTGAAATATGGGAAGTGGCATTGCTCCACCAATTAACTGAGTATCTGAAGCGATAAAGACAAGTTCTCAAATAGGAACCTAAAATGAGATAAAATCTGCAATAAAAGATACAAAAACATCCACATCCACTTTTTCAATAGTCTGTAAAAAAAAATAGCATAGAGAGCTTCAAGCTCACTTTCTCCCAAAGAGCTGTGGCATTTCAAAATCTTCTTGAGATGAGCAGATTACTTAGGGATGGGGAAGACAGTTTTCAGTGGGCTCAAACCCAGGTAAATGTCTCAGCCATTTACAATATTCCCTTGAATATATCACCCTACCTACCTTCCAAATATGAACTTTTATTCACTGGTATTCATTAGCTCTAAAGTGGTATAAAAGTATAAGCAAATCCCCAAAAATGTTGGAATTATATGAGTTAATAAAGATATGGCACCTGAAGGGTCTCAAACATTGCTCTTCTTAAATTGGAGCTCTTCTACAGCTTGACAACTACTGTTACCAGTATTTCCAAATTACTTTTGACATTGGGACAACAAAAGAACCTGAATACTTATTGTCAAGTCTAAACCACTAGCATGTCAACTATTCAGAATGGAAAAAATATTAATATTCAACATGGAAAAAACAATTAGGATGATTTCTATAGAAAAAAAGGGATCTAGAGAAGAGGAGTAATCATTTGGAAAAAATCACATCTTGTTTAATTGCTGCTAGGTACAATAAAAATGCTATTAATATAAAAATATATACATTTAAAACTACATCAAGAAAATTATAGAATGTCAAACTTTCAAACTACTAGAAGAAGAAGAAGAAAAAGAAAAGTCAATCCAGGAAGTCATACAAAATTAAGCAACAATAAAACCAAATAACTAGAGAAATGACATGAGCAAAATGGTAAAGTAGGCAATGCAAATATTTCATTCTTCCATAGAAATATCAAAAAATAAGGAGAAACAGTCAGAACCAGCTTTGTCAAACTCTAGAATAGTCAAAGCCTTACAACAACCAAGCCAACACTGAATCAACACAAAAGCAACTTAAAAAACAGCAGGAAAGAGAGGGGTGGAGCCAAGATGGCGGTGTGAATAGAGCAGTGGAAATCTCTTCCCAAAAACATATATATTCTTGGAAATACAACAAATACAACTATTCCATAAAGAGAGACCAGAAGATACAGGACAACAGCCAGACTACATCTACACCTGCGAGAACCCAGCACCTTGCGAAGGGGGTAAGATACATACGAGTGCCCCTCACCGCACATCCCGGAGGGAGGAGAGGAGTCGGAGTTGGGAGGGAGAGGGAGCCCAGGACCGCTAAACACCCAGCCCTAGCCACCCGCACTGGAGCGCAGACACACAGTACATGGGATGCTGGATACTAGGGGAACGGAACAGTAAAACCTGCGAGTGGAACTCCGCAGCAGGCTTCCCTGGGACAAAGAGAAAGCGAGTGCTTTTTGAAAGTCTTAAAGGAACAGGGACCCCACAGCTGGACAGAGATGTCCTGGCACAAACAGCTCAGCAGCTGGGAACGAGGGGAACTCCGGGCGCCCCAACCCCCTGGACAGCAGAGCAGCTCCGAGGCCCCTCACAGAGATAAACAGCCTCCCGCCTGTTCCCCCTCTGGTGGGACTCCGCCATAGAGGCAGAGGCCACGCCCACAGCAACTGAGTGCAGAGCTTCCTTAACAGCGGCTGGGCAAGAAACAGATACCCTGTCTGCATGCAGCTGCCCAACACAAGCCGCTAGAGGTCGCCATTCTCCCAGGAGAGGAAGGCCACAAACTAGCAAGAAGGGACGTTCTCCCAGCCAACACACACATCAGCTCCCCGCAACTACCTTTATCGCCATGAAAAGGCAGAAGAATTTGATACAGACCAGACTAACCCAGACAGTCTCCCCTGAAAAGGAATCTGAGGAGATAGACTTAACCAATCTTCTGAAAAAGAATTTAAAACTAAGGTCATAACAATGCTGATGGACTTGCAGAGAAATATGCAAGAGCTAAGGAGGGAGAATACAGAAATAAAACAATCTCTGGAAGGATTGAAAAGCAGAATGGATGAGATGCAAGAGGCCATTGATGGATTACAAACCAGAGAACAGGAACGCATAGAAGCTGATGCAGAGAGAGATAAAAGGATCTCCAAGATTGAAACAACATTAAGAGAACTGTGTGACCAATCCAAAAGGAGTAACAGCCACATTATAGGGGTACCAGAAGAAGAGAGAGAAAAAGGGATAGAAAGTGTATTTGAAGAAATAATTGCTGAAAACTTCCCCAAACTGGGGGTAGAAATGGTTGCTCAGACCACAGAAATACAAAGAACCCCCAACAGAAGGGACCCAAAGAGGACAACACGAAGACACATAATAATTAAAATGGCAAAGCTCAAGGACAAGGACAGAATTTTAAAGGCAGCTAGAGAGAAGAAAAAGGTCGCCTACAAAGGAAAACCCATCAGGCTATCATCAGACTTCTCAACAGAAACCTTAAAGGCCAGAAGAGAATGGCATGATACATTTAATGCAATGAAACAGAAGGGCCTTGAACCAAGAATACTACATCCAGCACGATTATCATTTAAATATGAAGGAGGGATTAAACAATTCCCAGACGAGCAAAAGTTGAAGGAATTTGCCTCCCACAAACCACCTCTACAGGGTATGTTAGAGGGACTGCGCTAGATGGGAGCACCCTTAAAGCTAAATAGATGTCACCCAAGAAAATAAAATCACAGCAAAGAAAGTAGACCAACCAAATGCTAACTAAAGGCAAAAAGTAAAATCAACTACTCACAAAAGCAGTCAAAGAAAACACAAAAGAGCACAGAATAAAACATCCTGGAATAAGAAGGGAGAGATATAAAGAATCATCCGACAGTGTTTATAATAGCTCAATAAGCGAGTTAAGTTTGACAGGAAGATATTAAAGAAGCTAACCTTGAACACTTGGAAACCACAAATCTAAAGCCTGTAATGGCAATAAGTACGTATCTTTCAATAATCACCCTAAATCTAAATGGACTGAATGCACCAATCAAAAGACACAGAGTAATAGAATGGATAAAAAAGCAAGACCCATCCATATACTGCCTACAAGAGACTCACCTCAAACCCAAAGACATGCACAGACTAAAAGTCAAGGGATGGAAAAAGATATTTCATGCAAACAACAAGGAGAAAAAAGCAGATGTTGCAGTACTAGTATCAGACAAAATAGACTTCAAAACAAAGAAAGTAACAAGAGATAAAGAAGGACATTACATAATGATAAGGGGGTCAGTCCAACAAGAGGATATAACCATTATAAATATATATGCACCCAACACAGGAGCACCAGCATATGTGAAATAAATACTAATAGAATGAAAGGAGGAAATAGAATACAATGCACTCGTTTTAGGAGACTTCAACACGCCACTCACTCCAAAGCATAGATTCACCTAACAGAGAATAAGTAAGCACACAGAGGCACTGAACAACACACTAGAACACATGGACCTAATAGACATCTATAGAACTCTGCATCCCAAAGCAACAGGATCCACATTCTTCTCAAGTGCACATGGAACATTCTCCAGAATAGACCATATACTGGGCCACAAAAAGAGCCTCAGTAAATTCAAGAAGATTGAAATTCTACCAACCAACTTCTCAGACCACAAAGGTATAAAACTAGAAATAAATTGTACAAAGAAAGCAAAAAGGCTCACAAACGCATGGAGGCTTAACAACATGCTCCTAAATAATCAATGGATCAATGACCAAATTAAAATGGAGATCCAGCAATATATGGAAAGAAATGACAACAATAACACAAAGCCTCAACTTCTGTGGGATGCAGCAAAAGCAGTCTTAAGAGGAAAGTATATAGCAATCCAGGCATATTTAAAGAAGGAAGAACAATCCCAAATGAATAGTCTAATGTCACAATTATTGAAATTGGAAAAAGAAGAACAAATGAGGCCTAAGGTCAGCAGACGGAGGGACATAATAAAGATCAGAGAAGAAATAAATAAAATTGAGAAGAATAAAACAATAGAAAAAATCAATGAAACCAAGAGCTGGTTCTTCGAGAAAATAAACAAAATAGATAAGCCTCTAGCCAGACTTATTAAGAGAAAAAAAGAATCAAAACACATCAACAGAATCAGAAATGAGGAAGGAAAAATCATGACGGACCCTACAGAAATACAAAAAATTATTAGAGAATACTATGAAAACCTGTATGCTAACAAGCTGGAAAACCTAAAAGAAATGGAAAACTTTCTAGGAAAATACAACCTTCCAAGAGTGACGAAGGAAGAAACAGAAAATCTAAACAAACCAATTACCAGCAAAGAAATTGAGTCGGTAATCAAAAAACTACCCAAGAACAAAACCCCTGGACCAGATGGATTTACCTCGGAATTTTATCAGACATACAGAGAACATATAATACCCATTCTTCTTAAAGTTTTCCAAAAAATAGAAGAGGAGGGAATACTCCCAAACTCATTCTATGAAGCCAACATCACCCTAATACCAAAACCAGGCAAAGACCCCACCAAAAAAGAAAACTACAGACCAATACCCCTGATGAAACATAGATGCAAAAATACTCAACAAAATAATAGCAAACCGAATGCAAAAATACACCAAAAGGATCATACAACATGACCAAGTGGGATTCATCCCAGGGAGGCAAGGAGGGTACAACATTCAAAAATCCATCAACATCCTCCACCATATAAATAAAAAGGAGGACAAAAACCAACGATCATCTCCATAGATGCTGAAAAAGCATTCAACAAAATTCAACATCCATTCATTATAAAAACTCTCAACAAAATGGGCATAGAGGGCAAGTACCTCAATATAATAAAGGCCATATATGATAAACCCACAGCCAACATCATACTGAACAGCGAGAAGCTGAAAGCTTTTCCTCTGAGATCGGAAACAAGACAGGGATGCCCACTCTCCCCACTGTTATTCAACATAGTACTGGAGGTCCTAGCCAAGGCAATTTGACAAAACAAAAATACATAAGGAATCCAGATTGGTAAAGAAGAAGTCAAACTGTCACTATTTGCAGATGACATGATATTGTACATAAAAAAAACCCTAAAGACTCCAATCCCAAACTACTAGAACTAATATAGGAATTCAGCAAAGTTGCAGGATACAAAATTAACACACAGAAATCTGTGGCTTTCCAATACACTAACAATGAACTAATAGAAAGAGAAATCAGGAAAACAATTCAGTTAACAATAGCATCAAAAAGAATAAAATACCTAGGAATAAACCTAACCAAGGAAGTGAAAGACCTATACCCTGAAAACTACAAGACACTCTTAAGAGAAATTAAAGAGGACAGTAACAAATGGAAACTCATCCCATGCTCCTGGGTAGGAAGAATTAATATTGTCAATATGGCCATCCTGCCCAAAGCAATATACAGATTCGATGCAATCCCTATCAAATTACCAACAGCATTCTTCAATGAACTGAAACAAATAGTTCTAAAATTCATATGGAACCACCAAAGACCCCAAATAGCCAAAGCAATCCTGAGAAGGAAGAATAAATTGGGGGGGTGTATCTTGCTCCCCAACTTCAAGTTCTACTACAAAGCCACAGTAATCAATACAATTTGGTACTGGCATAAGAACATAGCCACAGACCAGTGGAACAGAATAGAGACTCCAAACATTAACCCAGACATATATGGTCAATTAATATATGATAAAGGAGCCATGGACATACAATGGAGAAATGACAGTCTCTTCAACTGATGGTGCTGGCAAAACTGGACAGCTCCATGTAAGAGAATGAAACTGGATCACTGTCTAACCCCATACACAAAAGTAAATTTGAAATGGATCAAGGACCTGAATGTAAGTCATGAAACCATAAAACTCTTAGAAAAAAACATAGGCAAAAATCTCTTGGATATAAACGTGAGTGACTTCTTCATGAACATATCTCCCAGGCAATGGAAACAAAAGCAAAAATGAACAAGTGGGACTATATCAAGCTGAAAATCTTCTGTACAGCAAAGGACATCATCAATAGAACAAAAAGTTATCCTACAGTATGGAAGGATATATTCATAAATGACAGATCCGATAAAGGGCTGACATCCAAGATATATAAAGAGCTCACACACCTCAACAAACAAAAAGCAAATAATCTGATTAAGAAATGGGCAGAGGAGCTGAACAGACAGTTCTCCAAGGAAGAAATTCAGATGGCCAACAGACACATGAAAAGATGCTCCACATCGCTAATCATCAGAGAAATGCAAATTAAAACCACAATGAGATATCACCTCATACCAGTAAGGATCGCCACCATCCAAAAGACAAGAACAACAAATGTTGGCGTGGTTGTGGAGAAAGGAGAACCCTCCTACACTGCTGGTGGGAATGTAAATTAGTTCAGCCATTGTGGAAAACAGTATGGAGGTTACTCAAAATGCTCAAAATAGAAATACCATTTGACCCAGGAATTCCACTTCTAGGAATTTACCCTAAGAATGCAGCACTCCAGTTTGAAAAAGACAGATGCACCCCTATGTTTATTGCAGCACTATTTACAATAGCCAAGAAATGGAAGCAACCTAAGTGTCCATCAGTAGATGACTGGATAAAGAAGATGTGGTACATATACACAATGAAATATTATTCAGCCATAAGAAGAAAACAAATCCTACCATTTGCAACAACATGGATGGAGCTAGATGGTATTATGCTCAGTGAAATAAGCCAGGTGGAGAGAGACAAGTACCAAATGGTTTCACTCACATGTGGAGTATAAGAACTAAGAAAAACTGAAGGAACAAAACAGCAGCAGACTCACAGAACTGAAGAATGTACTAACAGTTACCAAAGGGAAAGGGACTCAGGATGATGGGTGGGAAAGGAGGAATAAGGGTGGGGAAAAAGAACGGGTGCATTATGAATAGCATGTGTAATGTGTGTGGGGGCACAGGAGGGCTGTACAACAGAGAAAAGATGAGTAGGGATTCTGCAGCATCTTAGTACACTGATAGACAGTGAGTGTAATGGGGTTTGTGGGGGGGATTTGTTGAAGGGGGGAGCCTTGTAAACATAACATTCTTCATGTAATTGTAGATTAATGATACCAAAAAAAAAACCAACAGTAGGAAAGCTTTGTGGCATATCCGTTGGCCCTTACCACCACATTCCTCCCTAGCTTGGTAGCAGTTCTGAATATGGTATCTCATGTTCCCAATGTGGGAACCTGGTCCCTGGTTCTGAAGGAGCAGAGCATATCTTATTCACAAATTATTGTTTGTTCACATCTGTCTGGTGCTACCTGAGGACTGAAGCAAAGTGCTTATCTCTGTTTCATATAAATAAAAACTCTCTCAAGGGAGAAAAACAGTGGGCATTGCTCAAAAACATTGCAAGACAAAAGAAAAACTGATAGCCACATGGGACAATGGGATACAGTAAAGACATATAAAAGACTGATTAAAACCTGGAGGAAAAAAGCTAGGGAGAGAGTTTCTTTGTCAAATGAGGATAATCAAAACACCTATGTACACTAGAAAATTAGAAAGCCTTACACATACCCTGGGCAGGATATATTCCAGGAAAAGATCTCACAAGACCCTAGGCTCTCCCATCTTTGTGCTCAGTGCAAGCAAGATGTCAAGGGTAAGGCAGATTTGTACGTGGGCACACTAAGTCCTAAAGAAGTGCCAGCACATACCCAATTGGCAAATACTGGGAAAGGTCCTGGCTGTTGTTTTCTTTGGGGAGAGGGGCTTACCCTGACCTTGAAGGAAAAGTCTGACAAAACATTAGCTGAATACAAGCTGAAGGAACATATAATTCAGTGACCATAAATGTAAAAAAAAAAAGTCTTTGTAAAAAAAGAAACAGTTCAGGAAAGTCATTAAAAATGTGGATAACTGTAGCCATCAACAATAAAGAGCAGCAAAGCCTGGAGAAAGGCAAGAAAGTGATTTCTAAAAATTACATCATCATATACCAATTCCCAGTTTCAATGACCAAAGAAATCACAAAGCATACAGAGAAACAGGAAAGTATGTCCCAATCAGAGGAAAAATATAAATTGATAGAAATGTTTCTGAGGAAGAACAGACATTGAACTTTCTAAAGATACTTCAAATCAACTACAAAATATGCTCAAAAAGTTAAAGGAAATCAAATAGAAAAAAAACTTGACATCAGGAAAAAAATTATGAACCAAATAAGAATTCAGCAAAGAGACAAATTATAATATAGAAACAAACAAATTCTAGAAATGGAAAATACTATAAATGAAATGAAATATTCCCTAGAGGGGTTTAACAACATATTTGATCATGCAGAAAAGAATAAGCTAACTTTAAGATAGGACAATTGAAGTTACCAAGTCTGAGGAGCAGAGAAAGAAAAAGTAAACAGAACCTAAGAGACCTATGGGACAGCATCAAGCCAACCAAAATAAATATTACAGGAACAATAGTTTTACAATTGTAGGTGGACACTTCACTATCCCCCTTAAATTAATGATAGAATATCTAGATAAAAGATCAATAAGAAAATAGAGTACTTGAACAACACTATAAACTAGACATAAGAAGTATGAAGAACACTTCACCTACCAATAGCAGAGTATACATTCTTCCCAAGTGCCCAAGAAACACTGTACAAGATAGACCAGAGGCTGAACCATAGACAGATCTCAATACACTCTAAAAGACCAAAATCATAAGAACCTTGTTTGACTCTAATAGAATGAAACTAGAAACCAATAACAAAATGAAAATAGGAAAATAAAAAATGTGTGGACATTAACATGCTGTTAATTGAACAAAGAAGAAATCACAAGGGAAATCAGAAAAAACTTAGAAACAAAAGAAAAAGACAATACAACATATCATAACTTATGGGATACAGCCAGGGCATATATAGGGATATTTATAGTAGTAAATAACTGTTTCAAAGAAAAATGATCTTACATCAATAACATTACTTTACAGCTTCAGAAACAAGAAAGATAAGCAAATGAAACTCAAAAGTACCAAAGGAAGGAAATAATATTACAGCAAAGATAGAGAATAGAAAGGATAGAAACAGAAAATCCAAAACTATTCCTTTAAGAGAATAAAATTAATAAGGCTTTAGCTATAATAAGGAAAAGAAAGAAGACACAAGGAACTAAAATCAGAAATGAAAGTGGGGACATTAAAGAAAGAATAGAGGATATAAGAGTGTACTATGAATGATTGTACCCAATAATTTAGATAACTGGGTGAAACAAATTTCTAGAAAACACAAATTATCAAAACTGACAAGAAGAAATACAAAATGTCAGCAGACATACAAGCAGAGATGGAATCAATAATAAAAAAACTGCTCAAAGAAGAAAAGTCCAGGACAAGATGGCTTCATTGGTGAATTCTACCAATCAGTTAAGGGATAATTAATACCAATGCTTCTGAAACTCATCCAAAATATATAAGTGGAGAGATTATGTCTTAACTCATTCTGTAGGGCCAGCATTTTATTGATATCAAAGTCAGATAAAGACACAAGAAAATTACAGACTAATATCCTTTAAGGATATGGATGCAAAAATCCTTAACAAAATACTAGCAAACTAAATCAAGAATTAGATTAAATATAATTTAATAATGCCAAGTAGGATTTATCACAGGAATACAAAGGTGGTTCAATATAAGACAATCAGTGGAATATACCACACTAGTAAAACAAAAGAAAAACATCAAGTGACCATTTCAATTGATGCATAAAAAAAGAAGACAAAATCCAACACCATTTGTTGATAAAAAAGCTAAGAAAATTAAGATGGAGGCAAACTTCCTCAAAATGATTAACTGCATGTATGGAAAACCTACAGCTCACACAATGATGAAGGATTGAAAGCTTCCTCACTAAGATTAGAAATAAGACAAAGATGCTCACTTTTGCCACTACTATTCACCACTATACTAAAAGTTCTAGGCAGAGCAATTAGGTAAGTAAAAGAAAGAAAAGAACCCCACATTTGAAAGGCAGAAGTAAAACTCTCATTGCATATGACACTATCCTATATATAGAAAACCCCAAAGAATCCACATAAAAGTTACAAGAGCTAATAAATGAATTCAACAAAGTTACAGAGTACAAAATCAACACAAAATAATCAGGTTTTCTATATCAGCAATGAACAGTCCAAAATGGAAATTATGAAAATGATTCTATTTACAATATTATCCAGTAGAATAAAATACCTAGTAATAAACCTAACAAAGGATATGCAAAACTACAAAAGATTGCTAAAATAAATTAAAGAACACCTAAATAAATGGAAAGACATCCTGTGCCCAGGGACTGGAGAACCTTACATTATTAAAATTGCAATACCACTCAAAGTGATGGGTAGACTCAATGCAATTCCTATTACAATCCTAACAGCCTTTCTTTCAGAAACAGAAAAGCTTAGTTTTCGAAGTGATAGAATTGCAAACAGTCCTGAAATAGCCCAGTCTTAAACAAACAAAAAGAACAAATTAGAAGTCACACTTCCCTGATTTCAAAAATTACTACAAGGTACAGTAATCAAAACAGTATGGTACTGGCATAAGAAAAAACATGAAGACCAATGGAATAGTTTGAGTCCAGAAATAAACCCATACATCTATGGTCAACCTGATTTTCAACAGGGGGGCTGATACCACTCAATAGGGAAAAAACCAGTTTGATCATGGAACAGCTGGATGTACGTCCTAGTGAAATGATGTTGGATAACCACCTCAACATGATATTTAACACAAATATTCAAAATGGAGCTAGTAAAAGCTAAAAACCATAAAACTCTTAAAGGAAAATATAGGAGTAAACCTTCAAAACCTTGGACTTGGTAGTGTATTCTTAAATATGACACCAACAATGTAATAAAAATAAAAACATATAAATTAGACTTAATTAAAATAAAATTTTCTCTGCACTAAAGGAAGAGAAAAGACAGTCTCCAAAGTGGATGAAAATATTTGCCATCATGTAGCTGATAAAGGTCTGACAGCCAGAATATATAAAGAAATTTTACAGCTCAACAACAAAGACCAACAGCCAAAATTTTTAAATGGGCAAAGGAGCAAAGGACTTGAACATTTCTCCAAAGACTTTAAAAAAAAAACATGTAAAAATATGCTCAACATCATTAGTCTTTTGGGAAATGCATATCAAAATCACAACGAGGAATTGCTTCACACACACTAGGATAACTATCATCAAAACTTGGAAAACATTTTGGGACAAATAAGAGAATCTGAAACTATCATACATTTCTTATGCAATAAGAAATGATTCAAGATGCTGAGGAAAAGTTTGGCCATTCCTCAAAAAGTTAAACATAGAATCACCATGCAAGACAGCAATACCACTCATTATGTATATAACATATACATCAAACAGAACTGAAAATAGGTAGTCAACAAAGTACATGCACACAGATGTTCATAAAAGCCAAAAGGCAGAAATAGCCCAAATGTCAATCAATGGATAAATGGATAAAGAAACTGTAGTATTTACATACAAAGGAATGTTATTCTGCCATAAAAAGGAATAATTTGAAAAAATTCTGGGAAGGTGGTGGAGCAAGCACCAAAGATTTGTCTCCCCACCTAGACAACAAATGCACTGGCAGGATCAGTCTGATGTAGACTTTGGAACTCTGGAATCTGTTGAAGGCTTGCAACTTCCAAGAAAAGGTTTGGATGGCATATTTTGGTTAATTTTGGTCAATTTCTGCTTATACCACAGTATCAGCCACTATAGTTTGCAGGTGCTATGGTCAGTAAAAAAAAACATCCTCCAAATGTTAGGGATCTGTGCTCTGATTGCTAAGAGATGCTTCTGATCACAAAAACCTACTTGTCAAAGTGATAGAACTGCAAGGAGTCCTGAAATAGCAGAGGTATAAAGAAGCAGACAGACATTATTGTTGCACTTCCCTTCATTGTTCCCCTTTCTTTTTTGGCTTTTACCCCTTCATTTTCCACCCTTCATGTTTTGCTTTTCCCCTTTCAGGAACCAAAAATTAAAGACTAAGATATTCAAAAGCAACTGCATATGCTAGGAAAATTAGAAAGTGTGCATACTGATAAAAAGGCTCAGAAAAGACCTAAGAAGACATCAAATTCACACATCAGGCTGATCCTTGGCACAATCACAGCCTACAACACTCAAAAACAAAAACAAAAACAATCAACTAAAAGAGAAGGAAAATACAGCAACTCCTGTGGAAGAGGAGAACCTGATTTCCAGAGTTGCCGCATTACTAGATTCAACTGTCCAGTGTTCAACAAATAAAAATAACAGGCATACAAAGAGTAAATAAGACTTGTTCAAATGAAAAATAAATAAACATAATTTGCCCGTGAAGAAGACTTAATGACAGTTACATTAGACAAAGACTTTATGTCTAGACAGTTATCTAGATATACCTAGACAAAACAACTGTCTTACAGATACTAAAAAAAACTAAAAGGAAGACATGGAAAAAGTCAAGAACACATGTGCAAACAAAATGGGAATATCCATGAGATGGAAACACTAAAAAGAAACCAGAAATTCTGAAGGTGAAAAGTACAGTAACTGAGATGAAAAGTTCATATATTCAAAGGCATATTTGAGCAGGTAGAAAAAAGAATCAGTGAGGTTGAGGAAAGGCAATGAAAATTATCAAGACTGAGGAACAGAAAGAAAAAAGACTGAAAAAAGTGAAAAGGACCTGTGAGACACCATCAATTGGAATAAACTTTGCATTGCACAAGTCCCAGAAGGAGAGAAAAGAGCAGAGAGAATATTCAGAGAAATATTTGAGATGTAATCAATGAAATAATATTCAAATGAAAACTTCTCAAGTTTGATGAAAGACATTAACATCCAAGAAGCTCAACAAACTCCAAATAAGATGAACTCAAAGACACCCACACTAAGACACACTGCAATCAGACTTTCAAAAGATGAGTGAATCTTGAAAGCAGCAAGAGCAAAGCAAACCACCACATTCAAGGGATCCTCAATAAGATTATCTTTAGATTTCTCATCAGAATCTTTGGAAGTCAGAAGAGAGTGGGCAGATTTATCAAAGTGCTAGAAGAAAAACACTGCCAACCAAGAATCCTATACCTGACAAAACTGTTATTCAAAAATGAGGAAGAAACTAAGATATTCCCAGATAAACAAAAGCTGAGGGAGTTCATGACCAACAGAACTGCCCTGAAAGAAATGTTTAAGGGAGCTCTGCAAGGTGAAATGAAAGGATTCTAGGTAGTAACTCAAAGCTGTACAAAGATCTCAGTAAATGCATATATACTGGCAATTAAGGCTAGCATTATTGTAGCAGTGGTGTATAACTGTACTTTGTTTTCTACAAGAATTAAGAAAGTTATACATTTAAAGAAAAAATTTATTAGAATTAAAGCTAGTATTAATGTAACTTTGGTTTCTAATGCCAAATCATGTTTTTCCACATATTTTAGGAATTGATGCATTTAAAAGAATAATTAACTTGTAAATGGGGACACACAATGTATAAAGATATAATTCTGTGACATAAACAACTGAAGGGTGAGGACAGAGCTCTAAAGGAGCATTTTTATAGGTTATTGAAGTTAAGCAGCTATAAATTCAAATTAAAATAATGTTAAGATGTTAAGTGTGATCTGCGTGGTAACCACAAACAAAACAGCTATCAAATATACATAACAGAAAATGAGAAAGGCATTTAAACATTTCACTACAACAAATGAATGAAGTACAAAAGACAGTAATGCAGGAAATAGACAAAAAAGCCATGGGACATATTGAAAACAGCAAAATGACAGAAACTATTCTTTATCAGTAATTAAGTGGAAATTAAACCCTCCATTCAAAAGACATAATAAAAACACAACTGAACTATATTCTGTCTATAATAAAGTATGCACTTGAGATCCAAGCAAACATTAACCAAAAGAGAGATGAAGTAGCTACATTAATACCAGAAAAACTAAACTTTAAAACAAAAAAGTTTAGGAGAGACAGAGGTAATTATATATTTTTTAAAGTTCAACAGAGCAAGATTCAATTACAAATATTTATGCAGCTAATGACAGAACATCAAAATTTATAAAGCAAAAACTGACAATCAAAAGGAGAAATAGTTCTACAATAATAATAGTTGGAGATGTCAATACCCACCTCACAATAATTGAAAGAACTAGACAGAGATAAATAAGGAAATAGAGGACTTAAAACAACACAATAAACCAGAACTCAACTAGATTTAACTGACATACACAGAACACATCACTGAACAGCAGCATGCATTCTTGAGTGCACATGGAACATTTTCCAGAACCATGTAGTAGGCTACAAATTAAGTCACAATACATGTTAGTGGATAGATATTATACAAAGTATCTCCTCTGACCATAACAGAATGAAGTCAGAAGACAACAACAGAAAGAAAAAAGGAAAATTCACAAAATTTTGGAAATTAAGCAACACACTTTAAAACCAATGAATCAAAGAAAAAAATCACAATGGAAATTAGAAAATACTTACAAATGAAAAAAAAACACAACATACCAAACCTTATGGGGTATAGTGAAACTGGAGCTTAGGGGGAAATCTGTAGCTATAAATGCTTATGTTAAAATATAAGAAATATCTCAAATCAACAACCTAATCCTACAACTTAAGGAGGTAGAAAAAGAATAAACTAAACCCAAAGCTAGCAAAAGGACAGAAATACTAAAGAGCAAAAATAAATGAAATAGAGAATAGAAAGTAAATGAAACCAAAAGTCAGTTCTTCAAAAAGATCAACAAAATAGACAGAACACTAGCTAGAGGGACAAGAAAAAAAAAGAAGACTCAAAGTACTAGAACAGAAATGAAGTGGGGTAATGACTACCAATTCTACAAAAATCGACATTACAAGAGAGTACTATGACCAACTGTACACCAAAAAAAAAAAAAAAAAAGAAATTGGTTAACCTGGATGAAATGGAGAAATTCCTGGAAACACAAAACCTACAAAGACTGAATTACAAAGAAATAGAAATCTGAACAGATTAATAACTACTAAGGAGTCTGAATCAGTAATCAAAAATCTCCCAACAAAGAAAAGCCTTGGCCTTGATGACTTCACTGGTAAATCCTACCAAATATTTAAAGAATGCCAATCCTTCTCAAACTTTTCCAAAAAAATAAAAGAGGACAGAACACTTCCTAATTCATTATATGAGACCAGCATAATTCTGTTAAAAAAGCCAGAAACTGCAAGAAAATAAACCTTGTTAAGCTGAAAAGAAAGGATGCTAATTAGTGATAAGAAAACATATGAAAGAATAAATCTCACTAAAAAAGAAATATATAGTAAAAGTAGTAATCATTTATAAAACTAGTATAAAGGTTAAAAGACAAAAGTAATAAAAAGCTGATTGCAATGATTAGTTAAGGGATACACAGATAAAAAGATACAAAATGTGCTATCAAAAACAAAATGGGGCAATCTTTAAACTATCAAAATCTTTAGAAATATTGTTTGGTTATGAAACAATACTTACAAACCTAATTAATGAAGCATAGATGGTTTGTTTTCAGGCTTTCCACAGTGTGTTGCTTTAATGCAAGAATAGGGTCTGTCAGGTTCTTTTTGCTATTTCACAGAGGCACGCAAAAACTCAGCATGGGCATTCATGTTCATACAAGTTGAAGCTCCAAATTTCAAAATAATATTTACATAGATCTCTGGTGAGCCCTTCAACAAAGGTCAGGGTTGGGGGTAGCTTGGATTCCTTTTCCAACTGTTCAATTCTGTGTGTGACTTTTTTTTAAAACCACCCTTCTCCTTAATTTTATTCATCAGAATCATTTACTCACAGAATCATTTAAGAAAGATCATCGCTTCTGTGGCATTCGGTAGCTTGACTGAGATCAACTTTTGCCTTTTTCTTACAGAATAAATATAATGAAGGGTTGCTTTTCTGAAAAAAAAATGTTATAGTTTATACCAAAAAAATACAAAGGAGATCATAAGAAGACTTCTATGAACAATTATATGAAAAACCTAGAAGAAATAGATAAATTCCAGGAACATACAACCTAGCAAGATTGAATCATGATGAAATGGAAAATATGGACAAGCAGACTACTAGTAAGGAGAGTGAATCAATAATCAAAAACCTCCCAACAAACAAAAGGACCTGACAGTTTCACTGATGAATTCTACCAAGCATTACAGATGGATTAATACCAATCCTTCTGAAACTCTTCCAGAAAGCAGAAGAAAAGGATCTCTTCCAAACTTATTTTCTGAGGCCAGCATTACCCTGATACCAAAACCACACTATGACACCACAAAAAAGAAAATTACAAGCTCATATCCCTGATGAACATACACGCAAAAACCCTCAACAAAATATTAACAATACATTAAAAGATCATACACATGATCAAGTAGGATTTATTCCAAGTATGCAAGGATGGTTTAACATCTACAAATCAGTCAATATGGTATACCATATTAACAAAATGAACAGTACAAATCATATGATCATCTCAACAAATTCAGATAAAGTATCTGACAAAATTCAATATCCATGTGAACATGATTAAAAACTCTCAGCAAAGTGGATATAGAGAGAATATGCCTCAACATAATATAGGCCATAAATGACAAACTCACAGATAACATCATACTCAACAGTGAAAAGCTAAAAATGCATTTCCTCTATGGAACAAGACAAGGATGCTCACTCTTGCCATTTTTTTCTACATAGCATTAGAAGTCCTGGCAAGAGCAATCGGACAAGAAAAGGAAATGAAATGCACCAAAATATTGGAAAGGGAGAAGTAAAACCATCACTATTTGAAGATGAAATATTATATATAGAAAAACCTAAAAACTCCATCAAAAAATGTTAAAAAATCATAAATGAATTCCATAGTTGCAGATACAAAATACACAAAAATAAGCTTTATTTTCATACACTAATATTGAACTATCATAAAGAGAATAAAGAAAACAATCCCATTTACAATTGTATAAAGAATAAAATACCTAGGAATAATTTTAAACAAGGAGGTAAAAGACCTGAATATTGAAAACTACAAGACATTAATGAAAGTGAAGAATACAAAAATAAATGGAAAGATAACACCATGCACATGGACATGAAGAATCAATATTATTAAAATCTTCATGGTACCAAAGCAATCTCCAGATTCAATGCAATCCCTTCCAAAATTCCAGAAACATTTTTCAAAGAAATAGAATAACCCTAAAATTTGTATGGAACCACCAAAAGAACCAAATAGCCAAAACAATCTTGAGAAAGAACAAAGCTAGAAACATGACACTTTTTGAATTACAACCATATAGCAAAGCTACAGTAATTAAAAGAGTATTGTACTGGCATAAAAACACAAAGATCAATGAAGGAAAATAGAGAACATAGAAATAAACCCATGCATATATGATCAATTAATCTACAATAAAGGAGCCAAAGTGTACACTGGGGAAAAGACAGTCTCTTCAATAAACTGTGTTGGGAAAATTGGACACCCACAGTCAAAACAATGAAACTTAATCACTTTCTTACACCGTATGTAAAAATGAACTGAATTTGGGTTTAAGACCTGAAACCATAAAACTCCTATAAGAAAACACAGGCAGACAACACAAAGAAATAAAAGGCATCCAGATGGGCAAGGAAGAAGTTAAACTGTCCCTGTTTGCAGATGACATGGTACTGTACATAAAAAAACCCTAAAGAATCCACTCCAAAACTACTAGATCTAATATCTGAATTCAGCAAAGTTGCAGGATACAAAATTAATACACAGAAATCTGTGGCATTCCTATACACTAACGATGAACTAGAGGAAAGAGAAATCAGGAAAACAATTCCATTCACAATTGCATCAAAAGAATAAAATACCTAGGAATACACCTAACCAAGAAAGTGAAAGACCTATACTCTGAAAACTACAGGACACTCATGAGAGAAATTAAAGAAGATACCAATAAATGAAAACATCCCGTGCTCATGGATCGGAAGAATTAATATTGTCAAAATGGCCATCCTGCCTAAAGCAATCTACAGATTCAGTGAAATTCCTATCAAAATACCAATGGCATTCTTCAACAAACTAGAGAAAATAGTTCTAAAATTCATATGGAACCACAAAAGACCCTGGATAGCCAAAAAAAATCCTAAGAAGGAAGGATAAAGCTGGGAGGATTATGCTCCCCAACTTCAAGCTCTACTACAAAGCCACAGTAATCAAGACAATTTGGTACTGGCACAAGAACAGAGCCACAGACCAGTGGAACAAAATAGAGACTCCAAACATTAACCCAAACATATATGGTCAATTCATATATGATAAAGGAGCCATGGATATACAATGGAGAAATGACAGCCTCTTCAACAGCTGGTGTTGGCAAAACTGGACAGATACATGCAAGAGAATGAAATTGGATTATAGTCTAACCACATACACAAAAGTAAACTCAAAATGGATCAAAGACCTGAATGTAAGTCATGAAACAATAAAACTCTTAGAAGACAACATAGGCAAAAAATTCCTGAAAATAAACATGAGCAACTTCTTCCTGAATGCATCTCCTTGGGCAAGGGAAACAAAAGCAAAAATGAACACATGGGATTACATCAAACTAAAAAGCTTCTGTACAGTAAAAGACACCACCAGAACAAAAAGGCATCCTACAATATGGGAGAATATATTTGTAAATGACATATCCAACAAGGGGTTAACATCCAAAATATATAAAAAACTCACAAGCCTCAACATACAAAACGCAAATAACTTGACTTAAAAATGGCTGGAGGATATGAACAGACACTTCTCCAAAAAAGAAATTCAGATGGCCAGCAGGCACACGAAAAGATGCTCCACATCACTAATTATCAGGGAAATGCAAATTAAAACCACAATGAGATATCACCTCACATCAGTTAGGACGGCCAACATAGAAAAGACTAGGAACAACAAATACTGGCAAGGATGCAGAGAAAGGGGAAACCTCCTACACTGCTGGTGGGAATGTAAACTAGTTCAACCATTGTGGAAAGCAGTATAGAGGTTCCTCAAAAACTCAAAATAGAAATGTCATTTGACCCAAGAATTCCATGCCTAGGAATTTACCCTAAGAATGCAGGATCCCAGTTTCAAAAAGACATATGCACCCCTATGTTTATCGCAGCGCTATTTACAATAGCCAAGAGATGGAAGCAACCCAAGTGTCCATCAGTAGATGAATGGATAAAGAAGATGTGGTACATATACACAATGGAACACTATTCACCCATAAGAAGAAAACAAATCCTACCATTTGCAACAACATGGATGGAGCTAGAGGGTATTATGCTCAGTGAAATAAGCCAGGTGGAGAAAGACAAGTACCATATGATTTTACTCATCTGTGGAACGTAAGAACAAAGCAAAAACTGAAGGAAAAAAACAGCAACAGACTCACACAACCCAAGAACAGACTAATATTTGTCAGAGGGAAAGGGACTAGGGAGGGTGGGTAAGAAGGGGAATAAGGGGCATTATGATTAGCACACATAATGTAGGGGAGGGACACGGGAAGGCACTACAGCACAGAGAAGACAAGCAGTGACTCTATAGCTTCTAGTATACTACGCTGATGGACAGTGACTGTAATGGGGTATGTGGTGGGGACTTCATAATGGGGGCAATCTAGTAATCACAATGTTGCTCATGTGATTGTATATTAATGATACCAAAATAAAAAATAAGAAAAAGAAAACACAGACAGTAAACTCTTCACCATCGATCGGCATTAGAAATTTTTTTCTGGATATTTCTCCCCGGGAAAGGGAAACAAAAGCAGAAATAAATAAGTGGGACTATATGAAACTTAAGAACTACACAGCAAAGGAAATCAGCAACAGAGCACAAGGCAACCTACTGAATAGGAAAATATAATTGCAAATGAGGTATCTGTTAAGGCGTTAATATCCAAAATATAAAGACATACAACACAACAGCAAAGATATCAAATAATCCAATTTAAAGATGGGCAGAGAACCTGAAAAGAAATTTTTCCAAAGACTCACAGGTCTTCAACACAACAAGCACATGAAAAAGGTTCAACATCACTAAACATCAGAGAAGGGCAAATCAAAAACACAATGAGATTTCACCTCACATCAGTCAGAATGGCTAATATCAAAAAGACAAGAATTAAGTATTGGTGAGGATGTGGAGAAAAGGGAACACTTGTGCACTGTAGGAAAAGTATTGTGGTTCATCAAAAGAGTAAAAACAGAACTACTGCATAACCTAGTAATTACACTTTTGGGTATGTACCTGAAAAACACCTCACTAATTTGAACAGATATGTGCACGTCTCTGTTTATTGCAGCATTATTTACAACAGCCAAAATATGGAAGCAACCTAAGTGTTCATCAATAGATTAACTATAAAAAATAATGAGATTTTGCCATACAACATGAATGGACATAGAAGATATTATACAAAGTGAAATAAGTCAGCGAAAGACAAATATCATATGATTTCACTTATATGTGGAATCTAAAAAAATTAATAAATAAAACAAATAAAGTCATAAATACAGAGTACAAACTTGTGGTTGCCATAGGGGAGGAGTGGGAGGATGGAAAAAATAGGTGAAAGGGATAAAGAGGTACAGACTTCCAATTATAAAATAAGTCACAGGAATGAGAACTACAGCATAAGAAATACAGTTAATAATAATAATGTAATAACTGTTGACAGATAGTAACTACACTTATGAGCATTTAGTAATGTATATAATTGTCTATCACTATGTAGTACACCTGAAATTAGTATAATAATGTGTATCAACTGTACTTCAATTTTAAAAAGGGATCTACAAAGAAACTAAAAAACCAGTTCTATTCCTATATACTATCAATAAGCAATCAAAAAGGAAATTAAGAAAACAATTAATTTACAACAGCATAAAATACTTAAGAATAAACTTTAGTAAGGATATATGATTTGCACACTGAAAATTCCAAAACAATAGTGAAATTTTAAAAGACCTAAATAAATAGAAAAACATCTCACATTTGTGGATTGCAAGACTTAATACTGTTAATATGTCAATACTCTCCCAAAATGGTGTACAGATTCCATGCAATCTTTATTAAAATCTCAATAGTGCTTTTTGCAGAAATAGAAAGACTAACCTAACAGTCACAGGGACTTGCAAGGGATCTTGCTATAAAAACACAGCTTGGTGATTTCATAGTAAGTTAAACATAGAATTGTTGCATGGCCCATCAGTTTCACTCCTCAGAAAATGAAAATAGGTGTTCAAACAAAAATTTGTTCATGAATGCTCATAGCAGCAGTGTTTACATTAACCAAAGATGCTCCAAAATATCCATCAATTCATAGATAAGTAAAAGGTGGTATACATACAGTGGAATATTATGCAGTCATAAAAGGGATGAAGTAGAGATATATGCTACAACATGGATGGGTTCCATTGTATGAGATATCCAGAATAGGTAATCCATAAACAGAAAGCATTCCATTTGTATGAGATATCCAGAATAGGTAATCCATAAACAGAAAGCATATTAGCGCTTGCTAGGGACTGGGAGGGGATGGGCAGCAATGGCTTATCAAGTTACAGTACTGCATATTAAGGGTAGAGGGTTTCCTTTGGTGTGATAAAAATATTCTGGAAGTAGATGACATTGTGAATGTAGTGAACAACACTGAATTTTACACTTTAAAATGGTTAAAGTATGAATTTCATGTTATACATATCTTACCACAATTTTTAAAAAGTGCAATCCCTCACCAGACAACAAAGATTTAGATTCTGCCTGGTTACTAGGGCTTTCACCGAGCCTGCCTCATCTGACTAACCACCCTGCATCACCCTGGTCTAACCAGACATGTCTCTTCTTTGAACAGCACTGGCATGGTTCACTTGCATATTTAGTCACATATTTTCTTTTAACTTTTCCTCTGAAATGGCCAAGAATCACTTTATTCCTACCACTTCTTGATATAATTGCAGGATTGTTGTTGGAAGATTCAAAATGTCACCTAATGAAGCCTATCAAAAAATGTTTATGCCCCAGTTTCACAACGCAATTCTTACTGTCTCACAATGTCATTTCTCACAAGATCACAAGATTATTTTCTCACAATGCATTTCTCACCAGATCTGCACTAACCTACATGGTATCTTTGCCTTACCACTGATTTGCTGCTCTCTATCAGAGGTCAGCAAACATTTTGGTAAAAGGCCAGGTAGTAAATATTTTAGGCTTGTAAATCATATAGCGGCTGTCACAACCACCTAACTCTGCTCTTGAAATGTAAAAATAGCCATAGCCATAAATGAATGAGAATGGTTGTGTCCTAATAAAACTTTAGATGCTGTAATTTGAATTTCATACACTTTTCAATCACAAAATGTTACTTTGGATTTTTATCAACCAACTAAAAATTTCTAGTTTGCAGGCCTTAAAAAAAAAAAAGGCAGCAGACTGCATTTGGCACATGGCCAGCAATTTGCTGACATCTCTTTATTTTCCCTGATGTTAACATATTCATTTCTACTATCTTCTATGACTGTATAAATATTTTACAAACCTCACATAATCATCGTTAAGCAAAACTGAATAAATGAACAACTTACCTGGGATGTTATCATTTTTTGCTAGTCCTTGAAGATTGTAGAGAACTGTGAGGGTAAGATGAGAAAGGAAAGATCATGAGATATATTACCTGCCCCAAACATCCACATAGCTGCTGGCAAAACACCTGCAAATAAGATAGGGGCGTCTGCACATCTCTAGATGTGTGCGAGTGTGCAAGCAGCTCGGAATCCAGAGAGCAGACACATGAAGAAGGGAGGGATGAAGAAGGCACTCCCTACCCCTGTGGCTGGTTAAGTAACTCCTTCCACATGATGCCTTCACAGGTCCCCAAGGAGCAGTATTCTGTTCCTTTTGCTTGCTCTCCTCTCCCAGCCACAGTTTATATCTCTGACAGTTGGCACAAAGCTTCCATCATCAGCCAGTCTGTGAGGCTCTGGATGTGGCGGTGGTTCTGGCAGGAGGACCTGAATTGCTTCTGGCTGAGCAATAGAGCCTCTGCTTCTTCCACTTCCACACTATCTCTTCTGAGTTCTCAGGCCAACTGACTGTCCTAAGAGGGTTTCCTGCTTCTGGAATACCCCTTCTCACCTCACAGGAGCTGTTTTGTTCCAAGGCAGCTGGGCGTAGCAAGCCAGTTAGAATGCTCGTCCAGGGTCTATAGCTCTTGGCTCTTCCTGTCACCCTCAGTCACTTCGGGAAATGCGAACTGGTGCCGAGGACGGAAGCTGGAGGGTGCCAAAGGGACCTGGGTGCCTCCAGGTATGTGCCAGGTTCACAGCTGCCTTAGAAACAAGAGGGAGTTCCCAGTCCAATGTCAAGTTCACTTGCAATCACTTCCTTGAGAGGCCAGGGTCACAAGGCTGCTCACTGTCTCCTGACCGCGCCCTGGCTACTGCGTGGGCCAGACCGTCCTCGCTCCCACCCTGCTTCGTTGGCCACCTGGGGCTCCCGTCACGACTTGGAGCCTGGTTCACTAAGTCAGGGACGCGACGCGGGCCACAGATGGCTGGGAAGGCTGAGCGAGAATCTGAGGGGAGAACAAGGTTCTCCCGAGGCGAGAAGCGGCCAGCCTGCGCGCAGTCTTACCGAGGCCTCGGGCGACCCTCCACCAAGGATGGCAAACGAAGTTTCCCCAGGTAACGAGCGCTGAGCGGTGATGGATCTTGTCGGGCGGGCGCACGAGATTGAGCAAAATTCCTACCGGGGCCAGGCACAGAGCCGCCTCCCGCACACGCCCCTCCGGCACGGCGTCCCAGACCACCTGCGCTCCGCGGGCTCCGCCGCCGCTGCCCTGCCCCCGCGCCCGCCCGGCCTCCGAAAGCTCCAGTACCGTCTCCTCGCGAGGCCGCAGCAGACGAAAGCTGTATAAATATACAGCATTAATAAATGTTACAAGGCAGACATCCTACTATCACCACCAGGTCAAGAAAAAGAACTTCACCAGATACCCGAAAAGCCTTTCCCATGCCCCATTCCAGGATCAACCTCTTACCTTTCCCCATAGTAATACATCTTGAAATGGGTCTGGAGTTTCTGGATTGGATTCTGTAATCTGATTAGATTTAGATTTGAAATTAATGGCCCTGTTTCAGTGGTAAAGGGGCACTGATAGTCTTTGGTGTGCAGTGGCAATTAGTTTAGGTACCTGTAGAAAGCAAGGTTCTCAGGAATCAAATATTTGCTGCCTAGATATTGTAGTGAACATAAAGAGTATAAGAGGATTGACTGCTTACTTCTAAATGTGTGGAGAACTTGGGAAAACATGAGAAACTCAGGGGGTTAAATTCCCAGCTCAAGATCCCCACCAGGGGCCTTAGAATATTCTTTGTCTACTCTGAAAGAAGCTCTTACCCCTAAAGCTTGCAGGGCTGAGACTTATGAAAACCAGACTCAGTGACAAATTCGTTGGACAGCTTAATTACAATGCAAATTGAGTTCCCAACCTTACAGGGTCTCTTATTAAAGATAGTGCATGGTGGGATGAGGTCCTAAAAACTGGGTTGGGAAAACATAAGTGGGTTTCAGTGCAGCTGAGTGTCTTCAATGCCTACAATATCTCTGATGTATCTAGTGATCCTTCTTTCCAATAAAACCAGCCCCTCCACTTGTACCTGATGAGTTGAGTCGCCCTTGGCTTTAAGAACCTAATATGGCCTTCCATGTCATAGTTGTCTTGCAAAGAACTGATCCTCCTCCGGACCTACCGCACCACCTCTCTTTGCTTCTGGACCTATAACCAGACATAAATCTCAACAGATGTTCAACAGTACAAATTGTGATCCATGGAGAAGTGTGACATACCCAAGGAGGTGTATAATTTTATAACTTTATATTAACAGAAAACTGGGGAATATGTTTGGAATCAGAGTGGAAAGAATATAAAGTTGGATCAGGCTGACTTTATTGACATGGGGCCACTAAGTATCTCAAGGGGCTAGTAATGGCTCTAATTGTTTGCTTCATTTGGTTGACCAAAATATAAACCTATATGAAAGAAGTTGAAATGCCAAAACTTCCTTGGTATACTATAGAGGCAAGTATTCCTCTTAGGAGTATTAGAATTTAGAGGGGATTTATGTAAGAGTTGCTTACCAATCTCAAAAGGTCCAAAGGACAATGCCTTTTATCAGAGAAGCCCCAGAATCCTTGAAAAGCACAGTGAGCCCAGCATGTCCCAAACCTGCAGTGTGGTTGCTCTTCTCTGTAAACCATAAATTACAGGGGAAACTGCTACCTTCAAATGGGGATATGTTAGTCCAATGAGGATGCCGATATCCTAGGATGGCTGGGCCAAAGTGCGTCAATTAACCATCAAAAACATGGATGTGGTTACTGTAATGGACAGTGGAGCTGAAGCAGTAATCAGAATAGTTTGGCTTACAGAGATATTTGATGTTGATCATTGTATAACCAGAACTACAATATATGGGAAGTCCACAAAAGTCTTCATTTAAGTGGAAAAACCTCCAGGTATAATGAACAGAAGTATGACTTGAATCACCAAAGAGTCATGCCCCTTCAATCAGTTCCCAGCCTTGAGCCAGTGTATAGACCCAGAGGATCACAGAAGAGGCAGGTGTCCAGGTCTCCTTGTGGAAGAATCCACTGCCAAAAACATATACTGCTAATCTTCGCAGTGTTCCCCAAAAGGGACATAAAGTCACTTACCAATGTGACTGTGCATTGGGTAGGGGGAAACAATCAGACTTTTCAGGGGTTCCTCAAACACTGGTCCTGAACTGATGCTATTTCCCAATTACCCAAAAGTCACTGCAGTATACCATTCAGAGGAGGGGCTCATAGAGGTCAAGCAATCATGTTTTAGCTCAAGGTCTATCTCACAATGAGTCCAGTGTATCCCAAACTTATATTGTGGTTCTTTTCTCAATCGTGGAATGCAAACGTGAAATAGAGACCAGATATTTTCAGAATCCACACATTGGTTCCTTGCCCTATCAAGTGAGAGCTAGTATGGTAGGAAAGGCCATGTGAAAGTCACTAGAACTGCCTCTACCTGTGAAGATAATGAACCAAAAGCAATGCTGCATTCCTGGAGTGAGTGCAGGTATTAGTGCCTCCATCAGGGTCTGGACAGATCCAGGGATAGTGATTTCCACCACATCTCCATTCAAATGACTTCTCTGGCCTGTGCAGAAGATATGTGGATCTTAAATAATGATGGTGGATTATGAATTTAATCAGGTGGCACACTCCATTTGTTGCTTTTTTTTGGATTTTGAAGACAGCATATGTCACATTTGGGCCTGCTAGTCCAAGCCGTATACTGAGTGACCAGAAAACCTACCAATTTGGAGAGGAGTCTAGAACAAAACTGTTCTGCAACAGATCCAAGTTGCCAAGCTACTGTGCCATTTGGGCTATATTATCCAGCAGATCCATGAACCATGTTACTTGAAGTACTGGTAGCGAATGAGGATCCTGTTTAGAGCCTTTGGCAGGACCCTATATGTGAATCAGAGTGCATACCCTTAGGGTTCTTTAAGCAAAGACACACCATCCCCTGTGAACATCTACCCTCCTTTTGAGAAATAGCTTTTGTCTTGCTTGCTAATGGGCCTTAGTGGAGATTAAACACTTAACCATGGACTACTAAATTACCGTGTAATCCAGGCCGCTCTGATGTGTTGTCTGATGCATCAAGTCATACAATTGGGTGTTCACAGTGGCACTTCATCACTTAATGAAAATGGCACATACAGGATTAGGCTCTAGCAGGTCCTGAGGGCGTAAGTATGCCCAGATCCCTACAAATGCTGTACTCCGTTCTCGTGTCTCTCTCTCTATCTACAGCTATGGCCTCATGAGTTCTTTGACTAGTTTACTGAGAAATAAAAAACCTGGGCTTGGTTAGATAATTCTGCATGGTATCCAGCACAACAGCCCTACTCTGAGATGGTCCTGAAAATCAGTGGTGAAAGAAAAACATCCAAGTGAGCAAAAATTTGAGCAAGGCATCTGGTTATTTCTTTTGCCTGGAAAAAGAGATGCCACACTTATGAGCCTATCCCAATCCACACACAGGGGCTAATGGTTTGGCTGGATGGTCAAGGACTTAGAAGGAGTCCTCTGGAAAACTGTGACAAGAAGACTGGGTAAGAGGTGTGGGCATAGACCTTTCCAAATGGGCAGTGTGAAAATACTGGTTTGCCCACATATATGCTCACCAAAGGGTGACTCACCAGAGAAAGGTTTAAAAATTAGGTGGATAGAAGGACACGTTCTGTGAATATCAATCTCCTGTCAGTCAGCCCTCTCCCCAGCCACTTCTGTCATTGCGAAGTGGGCTCATGAACAGGTTTCTGTGGCAGCAGTGAAGCTTATACACAGGCTCAGCAATGTAGACTTCCACTCACCAAGGCCAATCTGGCAAAAGTCATTGTTAAGTGCCCAGTATTCCAATGGCAAAACCAATGGTTAATAACTAACTTGGCACAATTCCCGGGATAAGTTGAATACTTGGTATTGGGTTGATCACATCAGACCATTTTCATCAGGAAAGGGACAGTACTTTGTACACACTGGAAAAGATATTTACTCTGTACATGGATTTACCTTCTGTCTGCATGTGTCAAAACATCAGTGGATTTACAGCATGCCTCATCCACCACCATCATGTTCCATAAAGCTTTGGACTGGGAAACTCTACATGTCCTTGTAATCATTGGTCTTACTCTGTTCCCCATCAATGATGGGGAGTGCCATCTGAACACTCAGAGAACTAGGTAGGTGGGCTTGTGTAACATCTTTCAAGTTGTGGCATATGCTTGAAATCAGTACCCACTATTTGGTCCTGTTTCTCCCATAGTCAGAATTTATGGAGCCGGAGTCAAAGGAGTAGAAATGGGAGAGACATCTCTATTACTTTCCTGGTGATCGACTGGCAAAAATTTTGCTTCCTATTGACTCAACTTTAGGCTCTGCTGGTCGAGAGGTCTTATTCCAATATAAAGAATACTTCCACCATGAAACAAAATGATTCCACTGAACTGGAAGCTGAGACCTGGCCACTTACAGCTCCACAAGCCAGTGAATCAACAGGCAACAGAGATCACTGTACCAGCTGAGTGACTGATCCTGACTACTAATGGGAAACTGATTAACTTCTATCCAGAGTGGGTAACAAGGTGTATTGGACTGTAAGAGATCCTCTGCAGTGATTCTTATTACCCTTGTGCCCTATGATTAACTTAATGGAAAACTGTGACAATCCAATTCAGGCTGGAATGCTAATGGCCCAGACACTTCAGGAATCAATGTTTGGGTCAACCCGAAGAACCATGACAAGCTGAGGTGCTTGCTCAAAGCAAAGGTCAATGGAGTACGCAGAAGAGGTTCACTATAAATACCAGCTATACCCATGTGATCAATTGCAGAAATAAGTACTGTAACAGTTATGCGTACTTCTCCCTTATTTTGAAATGGCAGTTTGTTTATATATTGACCAAATGCTTTTCTTTACCTTTGTCACCCCTTTATCAATTAACATCAGGTATATTAACAGTAGTTACTATTTAATTATGTCAGTATTTAAATTACAGGCTATCAGTGGATGAGTATGAGTCAGGTAGAAAACTGAACATCACCCAAAGACAGAAAACAACAGACACAACTTTGTTCCCTCTCCTGAGGAAAGCAGAAACATGTTTTTGGTTGTCTGCAGGACAGTTGTTCATGTTAGGTAAAAGCATGACTTTGTTTTTACTTGGAGATTACATATGGCTTGGGGGTGTTTATAGGCTCAATTTGACAAGAGATGGACTGATGTGGAATTGTTATGTGCGAAGAAGGTTAGGCCAAACTACATTTCCCAAAATCTCCTTTCCTATGTTTCTAGTTGCAGTGCACCACAACTGAGATTCCTGTGCAAGAAGGGAATAAGTGAAGTTGCCGCCGTTTGCAATAAAGGGAATAAGTGAAGTTGCCACCGTTTGCAAGTTCACACCCAGTGTCACTGATCTACTGACTCACTTCACCATATAAGTGGCATCTGGGCCTGCACATTCTCCTGTAGCTACTCCACTTTCCTTCGGATCCTACTTGAGGCTCTCCAACTCCTGAGGAGTATATGTTTTGTTTACTGATGAAGGGCTCTGGTTTCTGGACTCCTATACTACCAGGGGCAGAGGAAAACAGAAACAGACCTCGGTTTCAGTTCATTCTTGTAAGTTCCAGCTTTTCCCCATGGGTGCTGGCTTGTTCTTGCTATCCCACGTTACATCTGTCTTCCTTTGACAATCGCCTGCTCTGTGGACTTTCAAGCTCCAGTATCAGATGTGCAGACAAAAGCCTTTCAAAGACTGCTTAACCAGCTACATTGCCTAAGGTCAAATTCCTGTAAAAAAATCTGTATTTTTATCTATGTCCTAATGGTTCCACTTCTTTGATTGAACCCTGACATTTACATTCTGGTCAATGCAGCTTCTTTGTGATTTCATGACTATAACTAGGATTAGGATTTCTGGTTCACAGGTAGGTACTCTTCGGAATGACTGCTTCCATTTATCCTCCTAGTGCCAAGAGAATTTAGGCAATAGTTCTTCTGCTGGTTAAGGTGAAACATACCTTTTTGTCTGAAAAGGCTTGCTTTGTTTGGGCTGATGTAACAAAATACCATAGACTGGGTGGCTTATTAACAACAGAAATTCATTTCTCACAGTTCTGCAGGCTGAGAAGTCCAATATCAAGACACCAGCACATCTGGTGTCTGGTGAGAGCCCACTTCCTGTTCACAGATGGCTTTTTGCTGTGTCCTTATATGGCAGAAAGGCAAAGGAAGCTCTCTGGAGTCTCTATTATATAAGGGCACTAAATCTCATTCATGAGGGTTCTGCCCTCATAACCTAATCACCTACCAAAGGCCCCACCTCCAAATAACATCACATGGGGGATTAGATTTCAACTTATGAATTTTGAAAGGACACGTTCAGTCTATAGCACCCTTTTACCTTCAATAACTTCTCTAAGATTTTACGGACTAACAAGATTAAATTTATGGAATGCCCAGGTGTAACTGTAAGGCTATGAAAGTTTGCCAATGGTACATTTCAATAGATATTAATGTTAATTCAGCAATTATATAGTAGAGGTGGAAGAGCCAAAGGTGCCCTTTTATCATTTGTTGTATAAATTACTTTAGTAAAGTTTTGTATTTCCACTTTGGTCAATCTGTGGACCTTTCCTCTCCCTGTACCTAAGTCTTCATCTTTCTATCCCTTCATTCTTCCATTCTTTTCTTTTTGTGCCAACCAGATATACTTCAGGGGTTCTTCCTCCTCTTTCTGATCAGATTTACAATACTAATCTCCAGAAGGATCATCAGGGTTAAAGGCCTGCTCCATGGCAATGGCTGCTTCATATGGCTTCATTAAGTTGCATCTGAATTCCACTTTTGCTGGGCCACAGGGTGCTGATGGGGGATGAGGGGTCCCCTCTAACCATGATGATGATGATTCATTTTGTTTATTTTAGGAACAGCAAAGGCATTGCTTTTGGTTGACTGACTGAATATCTGCTCTGCCTCTCTCTCCTGCCATGCAGGTTTCCTTCTCTCCAATCTTCCTCTGTACAGATTTCCTCAGAACACTTTGGACGACTAGGAATGTAAAGTCCCAGCTTTCAGCTTTGCCTCTATCCAAGCACCCAGGGAATAGACCTGCAGGGTGTTACAGAAGAAAGTACCAGAGCCCAGCAGTTGGCCTCCAAGGATGGGGATGCCAGTCAATTTCCCTGGGGTCAAGGTCATTTTGTCTATGGCCTGAGTCAAGGCCACCAGGCCCCACAATTGCCAAGATTAGTCCTTTGAGGTAAACAGCAGTGCTAAGCAAAACCCAGGTACACTGGCTAGGGGCTTTGTATTTGAAGAGCAGTTGAGATACCTCCTCTCTAATGTGGGAGGGAGTGGTCCCATTTTCCTTTCTCATCAGTGGGCCACAGCCCCCCTGACTGTGCTCCTCAGCACCCCTGGCATCAGGGGAGCATGTGCAGTGGCACCACAAGGAACAGCAGGGGGAGTGGGGAGGTTGTACCTGTGCCTGAATAATAACTCACAAGCAACTGGGCTGCCCAGGCTTAATTCTCCACGGGGTGGCAGTCTCCTGCCTTTCCACAGACTTCACAAAGGACCACGACATGCCCATCCTAGAGGTACACAGAAACAAACAATGGTATATGTGGATACCCCAAGCAGCCATGGATGGTCACCGATCTAGCCAGACCCCTGGCAGATGGGACTCAAATGCTGAACAGTTGGGGCGTTGTGTTGTCACTGCCTTTACTGGCTGGAGCCTCAGCTGCCAAACAGACTGAATGCAATGGCAAGTAACCCAGGGTTACAGCCAATGAACCATTCTCCCTTAGGGACAAGAGCCTTTCAAAAAAAAAAAAGAATGTAGTGCAGGTCAAAGTGCAAGTTTGCCAGCCATTGATAGTTCTGTCCCAAGTGTCATTTGCTGTATCACAGAACAAGTTAGCCAAAAGAAACTAGTTAATGCTGACTAGGTGACTTCAGTCTTAGATGGACGATCCCTTCTACATGACGACTGCATTGCCTCCTATTCACTCTGTTGCTAGAGGAATGCCTGCCCTGGGCTTATGGAATGGTTGAACACATGACACCTGACACTGGAAAGATGAGTTCTACATAAGTTTATTAGTCACACATACTCAACAGACCAGAAGAGGACACCACATGCCAGGCAGGGCCACACAGGTGTTACACATGCAAACAGAGGGACCAACTAGGGGTTTGGGAAGGTGGCTCTGTAGTATCAGGAGGATGCTGTGAGACCTGGGTCCTCAGAGAAAATGTGAATGGCTTGTTTGGAAAATTCTGCAGGCTGCCAGGGAAGTGCAATTTGCTAATCAGGGATAAGAAAGAACTACACCTACACCTGGTCCCCTTGATAAGGCAAGAGGATCATCTGACTACAGGACCTTACCCATAGGAGGAGAAAGGAGAGGCAAGCTTACAGTTAGGCAATTAGAGGCCCTTTCAATGTCAAGAGATCCTATTATACTGGGCATTAGTTTTAGGTCACAGTTAACTCTAATTTAAAACATTTCAAAGACTATAAAAACATTCAAATGTTTATCAGTGATGATTATATCTGCAGTGCAGAGACATAAAAACTTTAGTACAGAAACAAGATATTACCAAAAGAGCTAGAAACTTAAAATAATTCCAAAAAAAAAGATAATAACGCTTACAAAAGCAGAAAGCTAGCACTTTAGTAGTGTCTGTGTATGAATTCTGAGAATGCATTTCCTCCCCCACCATGGAAAAACTGGTACTGAATGATGTGAGCCTTTAATTTAGTAAATACATAATAAAGAGGGTATCTTATAAATACATAAGAGGGTCCTCACAGATTCACCTATATTGCTGTATGCTGACATGATCATTTATTTAATATACTTTAGTTTTTAGAGTAGTTTTAGGGTTATAGAAAAATTGAGCAGAAAGTAGTTCCTATATACCCCTTCACCTCTATACCCTTCTAGTTTCCCCTATTATTATCATGCATTAGTTTGGTATGTTTGTTACAATTGATGAGCCAATACTGATTCATTACTATGAACTCAAGTCCATAGTTTAGATTAGGGTTTACTTTTTGTGCTTTACATTTTAAGGGTTTTGACAAATGAATTACCTGTATCCATCATTAGTGTCCTACAGAGTAGGTTCACTGCCTTGATAAATCCTCTATAACCTATTTTCTTTCCCTAACTCACCCTGAACCCCCAGCAATCACTGATCTTTTTACTATCTCCATAGTTTTCCTTTTATCAGAACGTATTATAGTTGGAATCAGAGTATAAAGCCTTTTCAAATGGTTTCCTTCATTTAGCAGTATGCATCTAAGGTTCCTCCAAATCTTCTTTGATAGCTCATTTCTTCTTGGCACCCACCCAAGCATAATGCCCTGTAACCTAACTATAATTGCTAACTAGTTTTGGGAGCGTTTCTCATTGCTGATTCTTTGTGGAGTTTTCTACATACACAATCATGTTATCTGTGAACATAGTTATTCTCTCTCTTCATCCAAAATTTATGTGCCTTTTATTTCTTTTACTTGTCTTACTGTGTTAGCTAGGACTTCCAGAAGGATACGGCAAAGGAGTGGTGAAAGAGGACTTACTTGCCTTGTTCCTGATCTTAATGAGAAAGCCATTAAGTCTGATATTAGCCATAGGGTTTTTATAGATGTTTTTACCAAGTTAAGGAAGTTACCCTGTATTCCTAGTTTTCTGAGACTTTTATCATGAATGGGTGTTAAGATTTTGTCAAATGCTTTACTCCATCTATGGATATGACCATATGATATTTCTTCCTTAGCTTGTTAATGTGATGGGTTACATGAGCTGATTGTCAAAAATTGAACCAGCACTGTAAACCTGTAATAAATTCCATTAGCTCATCACATGATTCTCTTTATACATTGTTGGATTCAGTTTGCTATTTTGTTCAGGTTTTCTACATCTATGTTCATGAGAGATATCTGTAGTGTTCCTTTCTTCTAATGTCTTTGCCTGGTTTTGCTACTATGATAATGTTGGTTTCATAGAATGAGTTAGAAAGAATTTCATTTGCTTTTATTTCTTGGAAAAAACTGTAGACAATCAGTATAATTTCTTCCCTAAATGTTTTGTAGAATTCACCAGTGAACACATCTGTCCCTGACACTTTCTGATTTGGAAAACTGTTGATTCAATTTCTTTAATAGATATATGCCTATTCAGATTTCTCCTTGAGAGTTTTAGCAGATTGTATATTTCAAGGAATTGGTTCATTTCATCTTGATTATGAAATCTATGGCACAGAGCTGTCCATAATATTCCTTTATAACCCTTTTGATGTCCATGGGATCAGTAGTTTGGGCTCCCTTTTCTCTCTGATACTGGCATTTTGTGTTTTCATTTCCTTAGTTAACCTGGCTACAGGTTTATCAACTTCATTGACATTTTCAAAGAACAGCTTTTGGTTTTATTTATTTTCTGTTTTATTTTCAGTTTCACTGATATCCATGCTAATTATTATTATTATTATTATTATTATTTGTTTTTGGATACCTTGGATTTAATTTGCTCTAAGTTTCCTAAGATGGGCACTCAGTTTGTATAATTTAAGATCATTAATTTGTATGACCTTATTATTTATGTAATCTGATCATGTGATTTAATATGACACCTTTATTTACACTGTCAACAAAAAACCCACTCTAGCTCTCTTCTGGCCCTGTTCCAGCCTCAAACCTCCTTCTCACATAAAAGACTCTAAGGGCCTAAGATCCCTCTTGGTACCTTGGACCCCAATTTACAGACCTGGGTGTCATCCAGTCTGTTTGTGGCTTCTTTTCTGGACCCTGTCTTGGAGGGCAATTGCTTACAGAGGGTTTGGACAAAATTTAGGCTGAAAGCTAGACAATTGACAGTAGTACATTCAAAGCACCTCATGTTTTGGAATAAAGCATGGGTAAAAAACAGGAGGCAATGGGTTTAGGGTGTGGATATCCCCATGCATGGAATACATTTTAATTAACATTCTGTTATTTTGATTTGTAAGTTTTAAGTGATTAGATATTATCTTTGCGGGCCTCCTTTAAAACTGTTGCTCCAGGCCCTACACACCAACAGCAAAACTAGGAGTATCTATTTCTTATTCACAATTGTATTAAGTTCCATTACACATATGAAACATACAGTTTATGCAACATGCCATTTATACACACATTAGTCCTGTAAACTAAAGGGATAGTTCACATATGCATTAAATGCTGTTGCCCAATTATTCAATCTGCCTCTGCTTTTAAAAAGCTTCATATTCAAATGGCTGCAAGGATTAGGGTTGCAGAAAGGGTATTATTATTAATGCACAGGAACCTCTTGTAATGAAATCCTGATTCCTTTGTAATGATGCAACACAGATTCCAAATTTCTGATTTTATAAACTGTTATTGATTACTCAAATATATGTGATAAAATTTCATAAAACTACACAAACATAAACTGCATATAAAAACTGGTGAAATCTGAAAAAGTATCTGACTTAGTAGTAGAGTACCAATGATTCCTTGTACTTGATAACAAAGTACTGTTATGTCCCATATTATCGTTAGAGGAAGCTTGGTGAAGGGCACCTAATAAAGCCATGTACTATCTTTGCAACTTATTGTGAGTCCTTTTCCATCTTCTTTTTTAGTTTTCAGAGCTTATTGTATAGTACACATCTATAAATTACAATTTGTTACTTTTCCTAAAAATAACTATGGCATCAAAATGAAAAATACAAATTCTAAGGTCATATTCTAAAGAAAATGTTCAAGCTATATGTCTCCATTGACAGATTTTTCCTCAATATAAATTCCAACATAACCTAGTTTTTTGCCAAAAATGTTTACAAAATTGAAAAATTGGTAAGATTTAATACCAGTATTGCTACCTGACATTCAATGTCATGTTACTTCTTAACAAAACCATCCTACATTTGTTGCAGTCTTTGGATTTGTCCTGTTACCATTACTTTGGAGTAAAATAAGGCCAGTTTGTAGATGAAAGCCAGTGAACATTCAAGATGTCTAAACAGCTTTCTCCACAGTGTAAGTTCTCTGAAGCAGTGAGTACCGAACTGAGGTGACATTTCTAATAGTCACTTCAATTAGATTTTTCTTCTGTGTGTGTTCTCTGATGTACAATGAGGTTTGACTTCTGAGAGAAATATTTTCCACACATGTTACATTCATAGGGCTTCTCCCCTGTGTGTGATCTCTGATGTTTAGCAAGATCTGATTTACGGTAAAAAATTTTCCCACATTCATGACATTGACAAGATTTCTCCCCTGTGTGAGCCCTATTATGCACTGTGAGGGATGACTTGTGGCTAAAGGCTTTCCCACATTCAATACATTCATAGGGTTTCTCACCTGTGTGTTTTCTGTGATGTAAAATAAGTCCTGACTTCACACAGAAAGATTTTCCACATTCATTACATTTATAGGGCTTTTCTTCTGTATGAGTTCTCTGGTGTACAATTAGAGCTGATTTATGGCAGAAAGCCTTTCCACATTCATGACATTCATAAGGTTTCTCCCCTATGTGAGTTCTCTGGTGCTGAGTGAGCTGTGACTTCTGGCAGAAGGTTTTCCCACACTCATTACATTCATAGGGTTTCTCCCCTGTATGTGTTCTGTTATGTTTAGTTAGGTATGACTTGTTATAAAAAATTTTTCCACACTCTTGACATTCATAGGGTTTTTCCCCTGTATGTGTTCTGTAATGTTGAGAAAGAGTAGACTTATGGCTGAAGAATTTCCCACATTCAGGACATGAAAAGGGTTTTTCCCCTGTGTGAGTTCTCTGATGTACTGTGAGGTCAGACTTTAAGCAGAAGGTTTTCCCACATTCATAACATTCATAAGGTTTTAACCCTGTATGAATTATCTGATGTCTAGTGAGTACAGATTTGCAATAGAAAGTTTTTCCACATATAGTACATTCATAGGGTTTATCCCCTATGTGAATTCTCCGATGTTGTGTAAGATGTGACTTCTGGCGGAAAGATTTCCCACACTCAGGACATTCAAAGGGTTTCTCTCCTGTATGAGTTCTCTGATGTACTATAAGGTGTGAATTCATACAAAAGGTTTTCCCACATTCATAACATTCATAAGGTTTCAGCCCTGTGTGTGTTCTCTGATGTTTAGTGAGATCTGACTTCTGGTAAAATGTTTTCCCACATGCATTACATTGATAGGGTTTCTCCCCTGTATGTGTTCTTTGGTGTAATGTTAGGGCTGACTTGTGGCTGAAGGCTTTCCTGCATTCCTTGCACTCATACAGTTTCTCTCCTGTGTGTGAACTCTGATGTTTAGTGAGGTTTGACTTCTCCCAGAAAGTTTTTCCACATTCATTACATTGAAAACACTTCTCTCCTGTGTGTATCCTCTGATGTCGAATGAGGTGTGACTTCTCCCCAAAAACTTTCCCACATCCATTACATTCAAAGTGTCTCTCTCCTTTATGAGTTTTCTTAAGTTGTAAGAGGTCTAACTTCCTCCTGAAATAATTCTCACTTTCATTACATTCATAGTGTTTAATATGTGTCCCATGATGTTCCAAAAGGGTAGAGTTCACACAAAAGGATTTCTCACAATCACTAAATCTATAGTGATTTTCCTTTGAGGAATTTATCTGATGTAACAAGGATGAGTTACCACAGAAAGTTCTTCCATATTCATTATATGCACAGTTGTTCCCTTCTGTGATGTCTTTCTTTTGTGTATTAAACAGTGCCTTTTCAAGGAAGGTTTCTTGATGTATGTTATATTCAAAATTTTGCTCTAAAGTTTTTATCTTCTTATGCTGAATAGGGTCATTATAACAGAAAGTTTTCCCATATTTAAAAAATTCACCTTTCTCTCTAGTCTGAGTTTTCTCTTGTTTAATACTGAGTAGCAATTGTCCACAAGCATTAAATTCATCAGTCTTTTTTCCTGAAGAATTTTTCTTATTGATAACCAATTCTGAAATGTAGTTGAAACTCACTCCACAGGAGTCACACTGACAGAGTATTTTCCTAGAAGGAAAAGAATCTGTGTCCAAGTTAAATGGTTTCCCTATTTCATTACCTTGTTCTTTAGTCAGCATTTTGTTATTGATGAAAACAAATTCCCACACAGGTTTATGCTGGTTTTCCTGGTTCCTTCCTTTGATGTGATCAATTTTCCAGACTTCTAGAAATAAGAGAAGTTAATCTTACCTTGTAAATATTAACACATTTCTTATAAAAGGTGACCTACATGCAAATGCCCTGTATTGTAGCTGACTCTGATTTCCTGCCTAGTCTCCAGGGCTGTAAATAACTGTAAGCACACAGATTTTTATTTCTTGATTTTGAATTGGAAAAATAAAAAGAAGCCTGGTTTAGTGAGGAAAAGGAGAGAAAAGTTAGAACATATATATTTGGTTTCCAATGTCTAAGGAATAATAGCAAATTCTTAAATATGAATGTGTCTATGTATCCTCCAAAAAACTGTAAGGGTTGATAAAAGGAGAGGAAATAAAATTACCTACACCAACCCATGACTTCGGCATAACTATGAGATACAGAATACTACACTTCAAATCCCTACTAAGCAGGGAAGTAAATACTCAAATATAGAAGAAACTAATATAGAGCCCAAGTCTGTGAAAAGGCTCAGCTAGTGACTGTGGCAACCACATGTAAAGGAAGATACAGAGAACTCAGAGATTATTAAATACAAATAAAATGACTCCCTGAAAGGGAAAGTCTCACTGTGAGTGAGATGATGGTTCAGACTACTGGGTAATACAAAAGAAGAGACTTACACTACAGGGGAGCCAAGGAGGCAAAGGATATCAAAAAGTGAGAATAAAATTATGAAAAGGACAAAGTGATCCTAGAATGGGGACTTAAAATTACAAGGAGCCTGTTATGAACTGAATTGTGTCCCTTCCAAATTCATATGTGGAAGCAGGCCTAACCCCAATGTGACTGCATTTGGAGATGGGGCCTACAGGGAGGTAATTAAGCTTAAATTAGGTCATAAAGGTGGAGCACTAATCTGACAGGAATGGTATCCTTATCAGAAAAAAGAGACAGCAGAGCTTGCTTGCTCTCCAAACATGCACAGAGGAAAGGCCAAATGAAGAAACAGCAAGAAGGTACTGTCCACAAGCTGAAGAGAGTTCACCAGAAACTAGCCCTGCTGGCACCTTGGACACAGAGACTGTATGTGTGAAAAAATTAATTTCTCCTGTTTAAAACATGCTATCTGTGATATTTTGTTATAACAACCCAAGCAGACCAACAGAGCCCAAAGGGAAAACAGACAACTTAAATTTCAATAAGTAGCATTGAAAAAACAGGTATGAAAGCAGAAAAAAGAAAGGTTAAAGAAAGAAAATGGGATCAGAAATAAAGTTCTAGAGAAGAAAGGTGGCCTGTAAAAAAAAAACAAATAAATAAATTTTAATTTAATTATATATTTATGATTACAATCTCTAAAGATAAAAAAGTAATCTTGTATAAAAACCATAACTAATAAAATTGTCCAGAAATAAAGAAGATTTGATCCATTATATTAAAAAACTGACATGCAGCAGTTAAGACATACCTTAAAGATGAAAAAGTCTTCTGGGCAAAAAAGATGAAGTCTCAACAAACAAAAATAAGATTTTGGCACTTATTTTTTCACCAATAAAGCAAGCCTAAGCACAGCAACATTTTCAAGAAAAGGAATATTATAAAGGCTATTGGAAAAGGTATAAAATAGGTTTAGATATACAAGTAATAAGGTGATACTATAATCATAAAACCTTCTAGAGGACAAACTTTAAGCAACCAAGGTTTGGACAGGAAAAACCAGCAGGAATCTGAGCAGTGCATATATTTACTGGATATCTAAGATCAAAACAAAGGTGAGAACAAGAATAGAATAATAATACATAAATGTTGTATTTTATGGTGAACCAGAAAAAAATGAAACAAAAAAAGCTGTAAGACACCACTCAATTTTATCAGACATTTGGAAAACACATAATACCCATTCTCCTTAAAGTTTTCTAAAAAAACAGAAGAGGAGGGAACACCCCAAACTCATTCTATGAACACAGCATCACTCTAATACCAAAACCAGGCAAAGACACCACAAAGAAAGAAAACTACAGCCCAATATCCCTGATTAACATAGATGCAAAAATACTCAACAAAATATTAGCAAACCGAATTCAAAAATACATCAAGAGGATCATACACCATGATCAAGTGGGATTTATCCCAGGGATGCAAGGATGGTACAACATTCGAAAGTCCATCAACATCATCCACCACATCAACAAAAAGAAAAAAAAGGACAAAAACCACATGATCACCTCCATGGATGTTGAAAAACCATTTGACAAAATTCAACATCCATTCATGATAAAAACTCTCAACAAAATGGGTATGAGGGCAATTACCTCAACATAATAAAGGCCATATATGACAAACCCACAGCCAACATTGTACTTAACAGCGAGAAGCTAAAAGCTTTTCCGTAAGAAGGGGAACAAGACAAGGATGCCCACTCCCCCAACTTTTATTCAACATAGTACTGGAGGTTGTAGCCACAGCAATCAGACAATGCAAAGAAATAAAAGGCATCCATATTGGTAAGGAAGAAGCCAAACTATCACTGTTTGCAGATGACATGATATTGTACATAAAAAACCCTAAAGACTGCACTCCAAAACTATAAGAACTAATATCTGAATTCAGCAAAGTTGCAGGATACAAAAATACACAGAAATCTGTGGCATTCCTATACACTAACAATGAAGTAGCAGAAGGAGAAATCAGGGAAACAATTCCACTCACAACTGAATCAAAAAGAATAAAATACCTAGAAATAAACCTAACCAAGGACCTGAAAGACCTATATCCTGAAAACTACAAGACACTCACAAAACAAATTAAAGAGGACACTAATAAATAGAAATTCATCCCATGCTCTTGGATAGGCAGAATTAATATTGTCAAAATGGCCATACTGCCTAAAGCAATATAGATTCAATGTAATCTCTATCAAAATACCGATAGCATTCTTCAACAAACTGGAACAAATAGTTCTAAAATTCATATGGTACCACAAAAGGCCCTGAATAGCCAAAGCAATCCTGAAAAAGAAGAATAAAGCAGGGGGGAACTCACTTCCGAACTTCAAGCTCTACTACAAAGCCACATTAATCAAGACAATTTGGTACTGGCACAAGAACAGACCCACAGACCAATGGAACAGAATAGAGAGTCTAGGTACAAACCCAAGCATATATGGTCAACTAATATATGATAAAGGAAACACAGATATAAATGGGGAAATGACAGCCTCTTCACCAACTGGCATTGTCAAAACTGGACAGCTCCATGTAAGAGAATGAAACTGGATTCCCATCTAACTCCATACACAAAAGTAAACTCGAAATGAATCAAAGACTTGAATGTAAGTCATGAAACCATAAAGCACTTAGAAGAAAACATAGGCAAAACTCTCTTTCATATAAACATGAGCAACTTCTTCATGAACATATCTCCATGGGCAAGGGAAACAAAAGCAAAAGTGAACAAGTGGGACTATATCAAACTAAACAGCTTCTGTACAGGAAAGGACACCATCAGTAGAACAAAAAGACATCCTACAGTATGGGAGAATATATTCATAAATGACATATCCGATAAGGGGTTGACATCCAAAATATACAAAGAGCTCGTGCATCTCAACAAACAAAAAGAAAATAACCCAATTAAAAAATGGGCAGAAGAGCTGAACAGATAATTCTCCAAAGAAGAAATTCAGATGGCCAACACGCATATGAAAAGATGCTCCACATCTCTAACCATCAGAAAAATGCAAATTAAAACCACAATGAGATACCACCTCACACCAGTTAGGATAGCCAACATCCTAAAGACAAACAACAACAAATATTGGCGAGGATGTGGAGAAAGGGAAACCCTCCTACCCTGCTGATGGGAATGTAAATTAGTTCAACTGTTGTGGAAAGCAGTATGGAGGTTCCTAAAAAAACTAAAAATAGAAATACCATTTGACCCAGGAATTCCACTCCTAGGAATTTATCCTAAGAATGCATGATCCCAGTCTGAAAAAGACATACGCACCCCTATGTTTATCACTGCACTATTTACAAGAAATGGAAGCACCTAAGTGTCCATTATCAGATGAATGGATAAAGAAGATGTGGTACATATACACAATGGAATATTATTCAGCCATAAGAAGAAAACAAATCCTACCATTTACAACAACATGGATGGAGCTAGAGGGTATTATGCTCAGTGAAATAAGCCAGGTGGAGAAAGACAAGTACCAAATGATTTCACTGATCTGAGGAGTATAAGAACAAAGCAAAAACTGAAGGAACAAAACAGCAGCGGAATCACAGAACCCAAAATGGACTAACAGTTACCAAAAGGAAAGGGACTGGGGAGAATGGATGGGTAGGAAGGGTAAGGGAAAAAAGGAGCATTACAATTAGCACACATAATGTAGTGGGGGGGGGGCAGGGGAGAGGCAGTATAACAGAGAGAAGACAAGTAGTGATTCTATAGCATCTTACTACGCTGATGGACAGTGACTGTAATGGTGTATGTGGTGGGGACTTGATAATGGGGGGAGTCTAGTAACCATAAAGTTGCTCATGTAATTGTATATTAATGAAACCAAAATTGTTTTAAAAGCTGTAAGAAACAAAAGAGAATATAATATAAGAATAAGCTCAGAGATAGTCACATAAATAAGAGAGTCTAAAGGATGTCACTGAAGTAGTAAGAAAATGGGAAACTAGTTGAACAAAAACATCAAAATTTCCTAATTGCCTCCCCTGAAAAAGAAGGAAGAGACTGAACAGAAAAATTCAATAAATGTGATACTCATTAAACTTAATATTTCAGTCATGTAACATATGATCAAACATGTAAGTTGTATCAAAAAAATGTGAATGGGTTTGTTATTAACTCATAAACTAAAAAAATATGACTTTGAAATTGAGTCACAGATAAAACCCAGATTTATTCAGTAAAATGTATACTTAGAAAAAATAACTCAAAAAGGTTAAAAATAAATGTATAGACAATATTATACTAGACAAAGGGAAACAAGGAAGCAGAGATAAAATCTTGATGTAAATGAAATGCTAAAATCCACAACTTTGAGTGGAGAAATACGTTTCAAGTATCTAGAGACCAAATAGCCTTCATGAACCAGAACTCAGAGAAATCCAAGTAGAAATATGTTAATAAGAAAACTATTTCAAGACAGACAAAGCAAAAAGTTGGTGGTACAGAAGACCTAAATATAGTAATAAGACATGTATTATGAATCCATATCGCATTTTATATCAACATTTAATATAGAACATATAACTGTATATCAAGAGTATTGGAAACATTCAAAAAACTGATACATAGATAACATGTTCATGTAATAATGCAGTAAAACTAGAAATTAATGGGGAAGAATAAGTTTTCATCTAGACTTAAGAAACAAACTACTCTCTAGTAAACTGTTCTGTGGTGAAAAGGGAAATACAAACCAAAGCTGAATAAGTTCTAAAACAAAAAAATAAGGAAATTATTACTTACACGAGGAGGTATGGGATACACCTACTGATCAGAAAGAATTTCATGGCCTTAAATGTATATACAGATTAAAAAGAATGAAAACAAGTAAATTCTTGTCTCAAAAATACCTTAAAAAAGATAATAGTAATGTAAAAAGCAAAAGCACAAATGAAATATAAAGGTAAAAACAGAAAAATATAATAGTAAATTCAAAGAACAAAAACTTTTTCTTCATATTTAAGTTCTAGTAATTTTATTTAAATATGTCTTAGGACTGTTTTAGGTTAGTTTTCCCAGGTTCCTGGTGGTCCCTTTACATTGTCAGTAACATTTCTATATCACACTGGAGGTAAGGGAGTATAAAATTGAAGTAGTCTGGTAAGGCAAGATTAGGTAATTCTTATAGCGAACAATATGAAAATAATTTTTTAAGAGAAATAAAAGAACATGTTTACACTAATGAAAAGAGCAGTAATAAAAGAAATACAGGATCAAAAAGGAATGCAAAGTGTGGAGTATAAGAACAAAGCAAAAAGTGAAGGAACAAAACAGCAGCAGACTCACAGAACCCAAGAATGGACTAACAGTTACCAAAGGGAACGGGACTGGGGAGGATGGGTGGGAAGGGAGGGATAAGGGGAATAAGGGACATTATGATTAGCACACATAATGTAGAGGGGGGCATGGAGATGGCAGTATAGCACAGAGAAGACAAGTAGTGATTCTATAGCATCTTACTATGCTGATGGACAGTGACTGTAATGGGGTATGTGATGGGGACTTAATAATGGGGGGAATCTAGTAACCACAATGTTGTTCACATTAGTGTATATTAATGATAGCAAAAAATAAATTAAAAATAAATTTAAAAAGAAAAGGAATGAACAGATAAATATCAAACAGTAAAATGGCAGGTGTAAATCCAACTATATCAACAATAGAAAACTGGGAACGGATTTAAAAATCCAATCAAAATGCAGCAAGATCATGTACAAAATGTATAAATCCAAACACATGCCATCTACAAGAGACACACTTTAAAAGAAGAAACACGGTGAAAATTTTTTAAATAGGAAAAGATATTATCAAATACACAATATCCATAAGAAGTCTGGAGCAGCTACACTAATAGAAAAAAATACACTTTAATACAAGAAATGTTAGTAGAGATAAAGAGGAGCACTATAAAAGGAGATATAAATCTAAGTATACATACTGCTAACAACAGTCTCAAAGTGTAACATATACCAGATGGACTTACATTTACAGAACATTAAATCCAAAGTAATCAGAATACACATTCTTCTCAAATGCACAAGTGACACTTTCAAGGACAGATCATTTGTTAGGTCACAAAACACATCTTAGAAAATTTAAGAGTGAAATCATACCAAGTTTCTTTTCCAACCACAATGGTAAGAAACTGAAAATCAATTACAAAAAGCTAGAAAATTCACAAATATGTAGAGATTAAACAACACACTCTGAATAACCAATGAGTCAATGGAGAAATTTTAAAAAATAGCCTGAGACAAATGAAAACGAAAATCTAACATAGCAAAACTAATGGAATACAGTAAAATCAGTTCTAAGAGGGCTGTTCACTGGGATAAATGCTTACAATCAAAAGACAAGAAAAATTTCAACCTCACTTTACAACCTCAAGGAATGAAAAAGGAAAAAATGAATCCCACGTTTACAGAAGGAAGAAATGTCAAAAATAAAAATGGAAATAAATGAAATAGGAACTAAAAAGATAACAGAATAGATCAAAGAAACTAAGAACTGGTTCTTTGAAAAGATAAAATTAACAGACCTTTAATCAGACTCACCAAGAAAAATAGAGGACTCAAAAAAATCAACAATGGAGATATTATAACAGATACCACAGAAATACAAAGGATCATAAAGACTACTATGAACAATTACGCTATAACAAATTTGACAATCTGGAAAATGGATAATCTCTAGAAACATACAACCTACCACGACTGAATCTTTAGCAAACAGAAAATCTAAACAGACCAATTATTAATTAAGACTGATCAGTAGTCAGAAACATCCTGCCAAACAAAATCCAGGACCTGAGAGTTTCACTGGTGAATTCTACCAAACATATAAAATAATTTATGAAAAAGGAGCCACGGACATACAATGGGGAAAGGAGTCTCTTCAATAAATGGTGTTAAGGAAACTGGGCAGCCACATGCAAAAGAATGAAACTGAACCGTTATATTCCACCATACATGAAAACAAACTTGAAAATAAAACTTGAGAGTAAATCCTGAAACCAAAACTACTAGAAGAAAACATAGGCAATAAACTTCTTCACATTGGTCTTGGTGATTTTTTGGATTTGACACCAAAAGCAAAGGCAACAAAGAAAAAATAAATAAATGGAACTACATCAAATGGATAGGAGAAAATACTTGTAATCATATGTCTGATAAAGAGATTAATATCCAAAATATATAAAGAACTCAACATTCAAGAAACACAAAGCAATCTAATTAAAAAATGGTCAGGGGATCTGAATAGATATTTTTCCAAAGGAGACATAAATGTCCAATAGGTACATGAAAAGGGGCTCAACATCACTGATCATCAGGGAAATGTGAATCAAAATCATGAAATGTCACTTCACGCCATGTTAGAATGGCTTGTAACAAAAAGGCAAGAAATAATATGGATTGGCCAGGATATAGACAAAAAAGTATCCTTGTGCATGGTTGGTGAGAATGTAAACTGGTGTAACCAGTATGGAAAACTGTATGTGGTTACTCAAAAATGTTAAAAATAGAACTGCCACATGATCAACCAATTCCACTTTTGGGTACTTATCCCATGTCCAGCAATGGATGAATGTAAATAGAAAATGTGGTGTGTGTACGTAGACAATGAAATATTCAGCCTTAAAAAGGAAAGAAATCTTGCCATTTGGGAGAACATAAAGGTACCACGAGGGTATTATGCTACATGAAATAAGTCAGAGAAAGGCAAATACTGTATAATCTCATTTATATATCTTAAACAAAATTTAAAAATCCTGAACAAGAAAAAAAACCCCACAAGTTCATAGACATAGAGAACACTGGTGACTGCCAGAGGCATGAATGCCAGAGGCATGAACTCCTTACAAGAATGGGTTAAGGGGATCAAACAATATAAATGTACAATGTGGTGACTATAGTTAACAATACTATACTGCACATTTAAAAGTTACTGAGAAATGGATCTTAAAAGTTAGTACCACAAGCAAAAAAAAAATTTGTCATTATGCATGGGGATGGATGTTAACCAGACTTAGCAGGATGATCATTTTACAATATATGAAAACATCAAATCAGTATGTTGTACACCTGAATTAGTATATCAATTATACCTAAATAAAGGATGAAAAAGAAAATAGATACAAATGTATGTCTCAAAAAAATAAAATATTTCATTAGCTCAAAAAATAAATCTTTAGGAAAACTTAGAAACATATCTTTTTGTTTTGTTTACATTATTAGGCCACATAGTAACTATAGCCATTTGCATAGCAGGCATTCTTTCATATCATTTGCTCACAGGAACTCTATGAAGTTGGTATAGTCACAAAATGTTAACAGCATTACAAATTATAAACTTGATCCTTAAATTTCTGCATGTAATTGTTGAAGATCCCACAGAGACAGACCTTCCAATTCCAATTTCATATTCTTTTTTACCTTACATCAAAACATGAAGGACTCAGCTGAAACTTACATCCAGAAATTATACAAATAAAGATTCTTGGCAGTATGAGATGGCATAATAGACCACAGCTAGTAAGATACAAATTCTATTCAAATGAATGGCATACTGCACACCTTAATGTTCTCTAACTAACTACCTAGTGACAGAATTTAGTTTTAATGAATACTGTACACAGCAATTAAGCAGATAGTAAATGGCTTTAGTTTGCAGTATTAGTTTAATTCAAGTATGTTTGTTGACTATCTGCTATAAGGCTGGCTCTGAAGGATACAAAGGTGACTGAGATATTTTCCCTGCCCACAGAACTCAAGATTTTGAGTCATATTTTAGCATGTATACTGATGACTTAGGAGCCGCCCATACAAAAAAAATAAAATCAAGTAATAGCCAATATGAATAAGAAAAAGGACAATAGCCACCTGGTCACCTCAATACACACAGAAAAAGTATTTGACAAAATCCAACACCCTTTGATAAAAACTAACAAATTGGAAATAGAAGTAAACTTCCTCAACCTGATGAAAGGCATCTATGACAAGCTCATTGCTAACAACATGACAGATGACAAAGATGGAATGTTTTCCCCTCATGATCAAGAACAAGACAAGAATGCCCCCTTACCCGTTATACAAGAAATTCTAGCCAGCAGGGGAAAAAGTTAGGATTGAGAAAAAGAGTAAAACTGATGTGTTTGCAGTTAACATGATCTAGTACATAAAATTTAATCCATTAGAACACTATTAAAACTAATAAAGGAATTCAACAAGGTTACAGGGTATTTCCATATACTAACAATGAACAATCTATAAATGAAACTAAGAAAATAATTCTACTTGCAATAGTATCAAAAAGAATAAAATACAAGTAACTTTAGGCAAGGAGGTACACAACTTATAGTCTGAAAACCACAAAACAATACTAAAGGAAATTAAAGAGGGCCTAAATAAATGGAAACATATGTATCTCATGAGTCAAAAGACTCTGTACTGTTAAAATGGCAGCACTGCCAAATTGATACTAAATTTGACATAATCCCATTCTAAATGCCAACTGCTTTTCTGCAGAAATTAACAATCTGATCCAAAAATTCATGTGAAAATTCAAAAATGAAAGTAATCAAAACAGTCTTGAAAAAAAGTAGAAAGTTGGGAGATTCTCACTTCCAGAAATCTGTTACAAAGCTACAGTAATCAAGAGAGTGTGGTATTGGAATAAGGAGAAACTTATAGATCTAAGGAATTAAATTTAAAGCCACAAATAAATATGAATATGTGTTCATTTCCATAAGATTCAATGGTGAAAAAACACCCTTTCACACAAAAAATGCTGCTAAGGCAATTGGATATCTACATGCAAAATAATTAAATAAACCTCTTCCTCACACCATACACAAAAATGGGTCATAGACCTAAATTTAAGAAAATATAGCACTGAACTTTCATATCCTTGGGAGAGAGATACAGCCTTTTTAGGTACAACACAAAAAACAAGTGACAAAATATATGATTGATAAACTGTACTTCATGAAATAAAAAACTTTGCTTCAGAGCACAAAGCCAAGATAGTGAATGACAACCCACCCAGAAATGGGAGAAAATATTTGCAAATTATATACCCAACTAGGAATAGGTATACAGGATATATAAATGACTCTTACAACTCAACAATAAAAAGACAACTACAACTTAAATAAAGCAAATAACCTTTGAACAACATGCTTGTATCCTGCAACCTTGCTATAATGACTTACTCATTTCACAAGTTTGCCAGTTTTAGGTTTTTCTACTCAGATTATCATGCCTGTGTGGAAAAAGGAGTTTTATTTCTTCCTTTGCTATATGTATACCTTTTATTCTCCTGTCCTATTGCATTACCTGGAACTTCTAGAAGGATGTCAAATTAAGAGTGGTAAGACAGGACTTCCTTGTCTTGGTCCTGACCTTAAGAAGCATCCAATTTCTTTCCATTATGATGTTAACAGGTTTCGTGATAAATGTTTTTCATCAAGTTCAGAAGATTCTCTCTTTAGCGTGCTTTTATTCATGAATGGGTGTTGGATTTTGTCAAATGTGTCTTTGGCATCTACTGATGTGATCATATGATTTTTCTTTCTGTAGCCTGTTAACAGAATTGGTTATATTAATTGATTTTTTAATGTTCATCCTGCCTTTCATGCCTGGAATAAGGCCTACTTGGTCATGGTATGTAATTCTTATACACTATTGAATTCTTTTTGGATTTTTGGATCTACATTCATGAGAAATAGTCTATAGTTTCTCTTTCTCATAAAAATCATCATCTGCTTTTGGGATTAGGGAACTATTGGTTTTCAACAAAGAGGTTCCCTCCAAATACAGAACATTCTATGGCATCTCAAAGAAAGCTCCTAATACACAAATTTTCAGCAAGGTTGCAGGGTACAAGATCAACACCCAAAAATCAATTGTGCTTCTATATACCTGCAATCAACAATCCAAAAGGAAATTAAGAAAACAATTCTATAGAAAACAGCATCTTCTTTAGCCTAACTATGGTGGATTATGCTGATTTTTGAATGTTGAACCAGTCTTGTATACCTGGCATATACTCTACTTGGTCATGGTATATAATTCTTTTAATACATAACTTGTTTCCATTTACTAATATTTTTTAAGGATTTTTACTACTAAATTCATTGAAAATATAGCTCTGCAGTTTTTTTATTTTTGGTACTATCATATGGCTTCGGTATCAGAATTATTAAAAAACTTGTTAGTGTTGAAGTGTTCCTTCTTCTTCCATTTGCTAGAAGAAATTGTGTAATACTGTTAGCTTTTATTTAAATATTTGGTAGACTTCTCCAGTGAAGACATCTGTGGTAGACTTCTTTCTTTTTTGCAACTCTATTTAAAATTAAGTTTCTTCAATTCAAACTACATTATCTTCTATAACAATCCATGGATCATTCAAATTATCTGCCATCTTCATTGAGTTTTGGTTACTTAAGAATTGATCCATTTCTTCTAACTTATCAAGTTATGATCATAAAGTTGTTTACAGCATTCCCTTATCATCCTGTTAATTAATTCAAGAGTGATATCCTCTGTCAGCTCTCCTCTGCCTCCGACCCACAGATTGGGGGAAACGTGACAGAATGCTTAAGATCTGAAAGGCCAGCCAGGGGACTCAAGGTATCACAGCACAAAAGTAATGCGGAAAAGGCACTCTTCATATTTATTGAGCAAATGAACTTAAACATCTAAAGAATTCTGAGTAGGGTGTTCAACACAGGATCAACACACAATCATAATCTGACCTTGAGTCCAGCCCTAGGGCATGATGCTCCTCAAGGACACCGAAACCATGTGAGGGTGGTCATGAGTTGTAGGAACTGGTTTGGCTCTAATTCTGTTTTTGATCACGCAGCAGGAGTTGTAGGAAAAACAATCAAGTCATATGTATTTGTACATTTGATTTCTATATTACTTGATTTATGTATTAATCCCATTAATCCCACCTTTCCCTCTTTTCTTTTAAGTAGTAGATAGATATAATAAAGAATATAGCAAGTAGACAGTTTCTAACGGAAGGCTTTTTAACATAGCTTACTTCTTGACATTCTGAAGTATAAAATAAAAATCTACTTCTTGAATTTATGTGATGTAAAATAAAGATAGAAAATAGACTTACTGCAATTAGAAGGTAATTGCAGGTGATCAGGTCTATGCCTACAGACTGAGTTTTGATCTGAGCTGGGCAAAGGCAACAAAACAGCCCTGGGTACAGAAGCTTTCTCTTAAAACTGGAGGTGTGAGGTTCTAAGCCTCACCTCTGTTGACCCCAATTTCTCACCTGATGGCCCCTCTGCAACTGTGCCTGTCTTAGGTCATTCTTCCCTTGAGGAATCTTACCCATCTCTGACTAACCAGCCATCTTCTGGGGCTACACAGGGAGATGTAAAGTTGATAAATGAGAGAGAAGTAGTATTCTTTGAAGAGGTTAGCTTTCTGCATTTTTGAAAATTTATGCTTCATATGCCCAGCACTTGTCTTGAGGCATCCTCATTAGCTGGAAAGGCTTTGATACACTACAATTCTATGTATGAGACACAAATTCTAGAAAAAGAGTTATATTCAGGAAGGGAGAAGAAAAGTTACAGAAGTAGCAAACAGAAGAAAAATGTGAGAAGATTATTTCTATGATGTAACTTCTTGTAGAGTAGCATAAGCCTGTATAGGTTTTAACAGACTATTAACTTACGTGCACACATTAACAGAACAGGAATACAGATACGTAACAAAAGCAGACCTACAATTAAGGACCATATCCAATGAAGCCAGTTAAGTAACCCAGGCATTTGTGAAAACTTATTAATAATATTATGAATATTGTCTAGTTGATTTTGAATGGTTTGAGAGAAGTTAGACAAATTAAAACAACACATTCCTGGAAGTTGTTCATATCCCATATATTCTTTAACAGCAGACAGTCTATAGTAGCACAGTTTTGAAGTACTGCAATTCGCACTTCTCCTAGCTCTTGATTGAGTTCAGATAATATGGAAGCACTCAAATTCGTTGTCTTGCTATACACACAGGCCAGCTTAGACATTTCCTTTTGCATTCCACTGACAAGTCCAGGAACTGGCAGGATGAATGCAGCTGCAACTCCAACAGAGGTGGGATCTAAAAGCTTCATGTTGTCATCACAATCAGATGGCAGAGCTCAGAGCAATCTTTCATGACTACTTCTGGGATAATCTATTAGAGCGGGAAGGATGCATTCCCACACCACATATACCTTGATAATGTGAAGAGAGGGCTTAGGGTGTGGACTTGGACCACCTGCCCTGCCCCTAAGGTGCGCTGGGTTGTTGTCTGTTTGCTAGGGCTGTTTACAGTGAAGTCACGGGTTATGCTGCGATACCCTTCTTTATTTGCAGAACACAAACATTCCAGGCCAAGTTGCTCCTGGCCTTTTGAGCTTAACTGATCTCACTGAAGATGTCTATATTCCTAGTTGGGTATCTTTATTCTAGAGAATTAGTGTGACCTTGCATAATGCTTAAAACAGTTTCGATAGGGACTTCTCTGTCCACTGTTACATTGCTCTGACTGTAAATATCCTGCCTTGCTTTTTCTGGAGGCCTCACCCTATTCTGACTACACCCACGGTCCCTGTCTCATTCCCCCCTCTATAGATGGATACCCTAGCTGCTGCCAGGAAAAGGGGGTGATGACGGCTCTGGCTGCTTCATGCTGAGAGGGGGCGCAGTAAAGGGTGGTTAGGTCTCCAACACTGGTGGGTCAAGAGGCCTCGGGAGATGGGTGCTTTCATCTTGGGTTCCATTTCTATTACTATTTGCAGTTTTATGGCTTCTAAGGCAAGATAGAACAAATCGTGTTATTAGATTAAGTAGCAACATCTGGAGTTGGATTTTCCATTTTGAATCAATTTGAGGAGATCAAGAATGCATGGCTGAATATGAGAACTAGAAATAGTAAAACTTTAATTGAAATAATAAGAGAAAACTAAAATATCTGGAGAATTCATAGCCAGATATTTTGGGGAAACTAGAATTCTGGATATAATCTATGTCCCAATGACTAGTATTAGGTTTCAGTATAGACAAGGCTGCATTAGTGAAACAATACTTTTCTCTAAAATCACCTTCATTTTTATTAGAAGTAACCAGATTAAGAAAATAATTAACACTTGGCTTGATTATTTGCATAAGTGCAGCAAGAAGAGCAATTGATTATATAGGCTCTTTTAAATGTGCTTTGCTGGTACTGAGACAGAGACCATGGCTGTAGTCAGAGTAGGGTGAGGGTGTCCGGAAAAAGCAAGGCAGGATATTTGCTGTCAGAGCAATGTAACTACATGCAAGGAAACCCCCTACTAAAACTCTCTGTGTTAAACATTCAGCTCTAGAGTCATTCTTCAGTGAAATCAGCTAATATTCCCCAGATAAAGAAGAGTAGCACATGTTTTTATTATGCTAATCATTTATAATCATGTGTAAGATTCACTTTAACATGATAAAAGGCCCAGGCCTATGTGCTGTCTTTCCTTCTTCAGATCTGATGAAGTGATTTTGCAAACTGGGCAAACTAATTTAGCAAGTAAGCCCAGGCATAAACAACACAGTAAAAAGCAAGGATTCCACCTTAAAGATAAAATTGCATTTTAATACCCAAGAAGTTAAGACATTAGAAATTCTTGACTTACTCTTTAGCAATCAATACCTTAGCCCACCTTGGGGGCTGAGCAGGTAGCCTTGTTTCATATGCCCCCAGACCAAGATGCTGGTATTTCAAGGAGAAATCATCAGAGCAGGAAGTTGCTTGGGTTAAGTTAATTCTACATATTCAGGGACCACTTAATAAGTCCACACCCCTAAGCTTTTTTTACATGTTCTTGAAAAAACCCTCAACTGCCTATAAAACCCCTAGACAACGCACCACCCCGGACTCTCTTGTCCCCTCCTGGCATGAACCAGGAGCTCTGTCCTTTCACTTTATCTCTAAATGAAAGCCTGTACCTTGCTCTCCTACCTTGAGTGTTTGTGGAACTCACTCTTCAGCTTCGTGAACAAGAACCCGGCATCAGTACTTTTTTAAGGAATTTCAGATTGGACTTTTAAAGGCCTCTGGAGGCCAGAAAGCCAAGCCAGGCTTGCCATCATATTTTGCCTGCATTACCTGTAGATTTCGGTGAACCGAAGACATCCTGAGGTTCCTGCAACTGCCAGGAAGTAACCTTCCTTAGTTTACTTAATCCTATGTAACCAATACTTGTTCTGCTGAAATCTAGTTCTTTACTAGTTTAGGAGTAATAAAACAGTGACTATAAATGACAAAAGACTTACAAATGACAATGGCTAAAGATCTGTTGAGACCTTACTGTAAGACAGTTGACATAAGGCAATTTGGATATTTCTGTAACACAAAATATTTAGGTTGAGGGGCGGAAGATGGTGGCGTGAGTAGAGCAGCGGAAATCTCCTCCCAAAACAACATATATCTATGAAAATATAACAAAGACAACCCTTCCTAGAATAAAGACCAGAGGACACAGGACAATATCCAGACATCCGCACCTGAGAGAACCCAGCGCCTCGCGAAGGGGGTAAGATACAAGCCCCGGCCCCGCGGGAGCCGAGCGGCCCTCCCCCCAGCTCCCGGCGGGAGAAGAGCAGGCAGAGCGGGAGGGAGACGGAGCCCAGGACTGCCGAACACCCAGCCCCAGCCATCCGGGCCAGAGTGCAGGGCGCTCGATACTAGGAAAACAGGGCAGCAAGAACAGTGAGCCGGCACTGGAGGCTGGGCGCCAGAGGACATAAGAAAAGCGGGCGACCATTTTTTTTTTTCTTTTTTGCTGTTTTGTTTTGGCGAGCGCTTTTTGGAAGTCTTAAAGGGATAGGGACCCCAATACTAGGGAAACAGGGCAGAAAGACTGGTGAGCAGAGGCCTGAGGCTGGCACCGGAGAATAAAGAAAAACGAACGACCAGCTTTTTTTTTTTTTTTAATTAAAAACCTTTTTTTTTTTTAATTAAAAAATTTTTTTTTTTTTTTTTTTTTTTTTTTGGTGGTCGTTGTTTTGTTTTGGCGTGTGCTTTTTGGAAGTCTTAAAGGGGCAGGGCGGGTCACTTAATCCAGAGGTAGGGAATCCGGGATCTCTGGGCACCCTAACCCCTGGGCTGCAGGGAGCAGGGAGGCCCCTTGCGGAGATAAATAGCCTCCCAGCAGCTCCTGCTCCAACGCGACTCCACCATTTTGGAGTAGCTGCCCGAGCCAGGCCACGCCCACAGCAACAGCAGAGATTAACTCCATAGCAGCCGGGCAGGAAGCAGAAACCCTGTCTGAGCGCAGCTGCGCAGCACAAGCCACTAGAGGTCGCTGTTCTCCCAGGAGAGGAGGGCCACAAACCAACAAGAAAGGAAGTCCTTCCAGCTGTCACTCGTCCCAGTTCTGCAGACTATTCCTATCACCATGAAAAGGCAAAGCTACAGGCAGACAAAGATCACAGAGACAACACCAGAGAAGGAGACAGACCTAACCAGTCTCCCTGAAAAAGAATTCAAAATAAGAATCATAAACATGCTGACAGAGATGCAGAGAAATACGCAAGAGAAATGGGATGAAGTCCGGAAGGAAATCACAGATGCCAGAAAGGAGATCGCAGAAATGAAACAAACTCTGGAAGGGTTTATAAGCAGAATGGATAGAATGCAAGAGGCCATTGATGGAATTGAAACCAGAGAACAGGAACGCATAGAAGCTGACATAGAGAGAGACAAAAGGATCTCCAGGAATGAAACAATATTAAGAGAACTGTGTGACCAATCCAAAAGGAACAATATCCGTATTATAGGGGTCCCAGAAGAAGAAGAGACAGGAAAAGAGATGGAAAGTATCTTAGAAGAAATAATTGCTGAAAACTTCCCCACACTGGGGGAGGAAGTAATCAAACAGACCACGGAAATACACAGAACCCCCAACAGAAAGGATCCAAGAAGGGCAACACCAAGACACATAATAATTAAAATGGCAAAGATCAAGGACAAGGAAAGAGTGTTAAAGGCAGCTAGAGAGAAAAAGGTCACCTATAAAGGGAAACCCATCAGGCTAACGTCAGATTTCTCAACAGAAACTCTACAGGCCAGAGGAGAATGGCATGCTATATTTAATACAATGAAACAGAAGGGCCTTGAACCAAGGATACTGTATCCAGCACGACTATCATTCAAATATGACGGTGGGATTAAACAATTCCCAGACAAACAAAAGCTGAGGGAATTTGCTTTCCACAAACCACCTCTACAGAACATCTTACAGGGACTGCTCTAGATGGGAGCACTCCTAGAAGGAGCACAGCACAAAACACCCAACATATGAAGAATCGAGGAGGAGGAACAAGAAGGGAGAGAAGAAAAGAATCTCCAGACAGTGTATATAACAGCTCAATAAGTGAGCTAAGTTAGGCAGTAAGATACTAAAGAGGCTAACCTTGAACCTTTGGTAACCACGAATTTAAAGCCTGCAATGGCAATAAGTACATATCTTTCAATAGTCACCCTAAATGTTAATGGGTTGAATGCACCAATCAAAAGACACACAGTAACAGAATGGATAAAAAAGCAAGACCCATCTATATGCTGCTTACAAGAAACTCACCTCAAACCCAAAGACATGTACAGACTAAAAGTCAAGGGATGGAAAAACATATTTCAAGCAAACAACAGTGAGAAGAAAGCAGGGGTTGCAGTACTAATATCAGACAAAATAGACTTCAAAACAAAGAAAGTAACAAGAGATAAAGAAGGACGCTACATAATGATAAAGGGCTCAGTCAAACAAGAGGATATAACCATTCTAAATATATATGCACCCAACACAGGAGCACCAGCATATGTGAAACAAATACTAACAGAACTAAAGGGGGAAATAGACTGCAATGCATTCATTTTAGGAGACTTCAACACGCCACTCCCTCAAAGGATAGATCCACCAGGCAGAAAATAAGTAAGGACACGGAGGCACTGAACAACACAGTAGAACAGATGGACCTAATAGACATCTATAGAACTCTAAATCCAAAAGCAACAGGATATACATTCTTCTCAAGTGCACATGGAACATACTCCAGAATAGACCACATACTAGCCCACAATAAGAGACTCAGTAAATTCCAAAATATTGAAATCCTACCAACCAACTTTTCAGACCACAAAGGCATTAAACTAGAAATAAACTGTTCAAAAAAAGCAAAAAGGCTCACAAACACATGGAGGCTAAACAATACGCTCCTAAATAATCAATGGATCAATGACCAAATCAAAATGGAGATCCAGCAATATATGGAAACAAATAACAACAACACCACTAAGCCCCAACTTCTGTGGGACACAGCAAAAGCAGTCTTAAGAGGAAAGTATATAGCAATCCAAGCATATTTAAAAAAGGAAGAGCATTCCCAAATGAATGGTCTAATGTCACAATTATCGAAATTGGAAAAAGAAGAACAGATGAGGCCTAAGGTCAGCAGAAGGAGGGACATAATAAAGATCAGAGAAGAAATAAATAAAATTGAGAAGAATAAAACAATAGCAAAAATCAATGAAACCAAGAGCTGGTTCTTCGAGAAAATAAACAAAATAGATAAGCCTCTAGCCAGACTTATTAAGAAGAAAAGAGAGTCAACACAAATCAACAGTATCAGAAACGAGAAAGAAATCACGACGGACCCCACGGAAATGCAAAGAATTATTGGAGAATACTATGAAAACCTATATGCTAACAAGCTGGGAAACCTAGGAGAAATGGACAACTTCCTAGAAAAATAAAACCTTCCAAGATTGACCCAGGAAGAAACAGAAAATCTAAACAGACCAATTAACAGCAACGAAATTGAAGCGGTAATCAAAAAACTACCAAAGAACAAAACCCCCAGGCCAGATGGATTTACCTCGGAATTTTATCAGACATACAGGGAAGACATAATACCCATTCTCCTTAAAGTTTTCCAAAAAATAGAGGAGGAGGGGATACTCCCAAACTCATTCTATGAAGCTAACATCACCCTAATACCAAAACCAGGCAAAGACCCCACCAAAAAAGAAAACTACAGACCAATATCCCTGATGAACGTAGATGCAAAAATACTCAACAAAATATTAGCAAACCGAATTCAAAAATACATCAAAAGGATCATACACCATGACCAAGTGGGATTCATCCCAGGGATGCAAGGATGGTACAACATTCGAAAGTCCATCAACATCATCCACCACATCAACAAAAAGAAAGACAAAAACCACATGATCATCTCCATAGATGCTGAAAAAGCATTTGACAAAGTTCAACATCCATTCATGTTAAAAACTCTCAGCAAAATGGGAATAGAGGGCAAGTACCTCAACATAATAAAGGCCATCTATGAAAAACCCACAGCCAACATTATATTGAACAGCGAGAAGCTGAAAGCATTTCCACTGAGATCGGGAACTAGACAGGGATGCCCACTCTCTCCACTGTTATTTAACATAGTACTGGAGGTCCTAGCCATGGCAATCAGACAAAATAAAGAAATACAAGGAATCCAGATTGGTAAAGAAGAAGTTAAACTGTCACTATTTGCAGATGACATGATACTGTACATAAAAAACCCTAAAGACTCCACCCCAAAACTACTAGAACTGATATCGGAATACAGCAAAGTTGCAGGATACAAAATCAACACACAGAAATCTGTGGCTTTCCTATACACTAACAATGAACCAACAGAAAGAGAAATCAGGAAAACAACTCCATTCACAATTGCATCAAAAAAAATAAAATACCTAGGAATAAACCTAACCAAAGAAGTGAAAGACTTATACTCTGAAAACTACAAGTCACTCTTAAGAGAAATTAAAGGGGACACTAACAGATGGAAACTCATCCCATGCTCGTGGCTAGGAAGAATTAATATCGTTAAAATGGCCATCCTGCCCAAAGCAATATACAGATTTGATGCAATCCCTATGAAACTACCAGCAACATTCTTCAATGAACTGGAACAAATAATTCAAAAATTCATATGGAAACACCAAAGACCCCGAATAGCCAAAGCAATCCTGAGAAAGAATAATAAAGTAGGGGGGATCTCACTCCCCAACTTCAAGCTCTACTATAAAGCCATAGTAATCAAGACAATTTGGTACTGGCACAAGAGCAGAGTCACAGACCAATGGAACAGACTAGAGAATCCAGACATTAACCCAGACATATATGGTCAATTAATATTTGATAAAGGAGCCATGGACATACAATGGCGAAATGACAGTCTCTTCAACAGGTGGTGCTGGCAAAACTGGACAGCTACATGTAGGAGAATGAAACTGGACCATTGTCTAACCCCATATACAAAAGTAAACTCAAAATGGATCAAAGACCTGAATGTAAGCCATGAAACCATTAAACTCTTGGAAGAAAACATAGGCGAAAACCTCTTAGACATAAACATGAGTGACCTCTTCTTGAACATATCTCCCCGGGCAAGGAAAACAACAGCAAAAATGAGTAAGTGGGACTATATTAAGCTGAAAAGCTTCTGTACAGCAAAAGACACCATCAATAGAACAAAAAGGATCCCTACAGTATGGGAGAATATATTTGAAAATGACACATCCGATAAAGGCTTGACGTCCAGAATATATAAGGAGCTCACACGCCTCAACAAACAAAAAACAAATAACCCAATTAAAAAATGGGCAGAGGAACTGAACAGACAGTTCTCCAAAAAAGAAATACAGATGGCCAACAGACACATGAAAAGATGCTCCACATCGCTAATTATCAGAGAAATGCAAATTAAAACTACAATGAGATATCACCTCACACCAGTAAGGATGGCTGCCATCCAAAAGACAAACAACAACAAATGTTGGCGAGGCTGTGGAGAAAGGGGAACCCTCCTACACTGCTGGTGGGAATGTAAGTTAGTTCAACCATTGTGGAAAGCAGTATGGAGGTATATCAAAATGCTCAAAACAGACTTACCATTTGACCCAGGAATTCCACTCCTAGCAATTTACCCTAAGAACGCAGCAATCAAGTTTGAGAAAGACAGATGCACCCCTATGTTTATTGCAGCACTATTTACAATAGCCAAGAATTCGAAGCAACCTAAATGTCCATCAATAGATGAATGGATAAAGAAGATGTGGTACATATACACAATGGAATACTACTCAGCCATAAGAAAAGGGCAAATCCAATCATTTGCAGCAACATGGATGGAGCTGGAGGGTATTATGCTCAGTGAAACAAGCCAAGCGGAGAAAGAGAAATACCAAATGATTTCACTTATTTGTGGAATATAATAACAAAGGAAAAACTGAAGGAACAAAACAGCAGCAGAATCACAGAACTCAAGAATGGACTAACAGGTACCAAAGGGAAAGGGACTGTGGAGGATGGGTGGGTAGGGAGGGATAAGGGGGGGAGAAGTAGGGGGGTATTAAGATTAACATGCATGGGGGGGTAGGAGAAAAGGGAGGGCTGTACAACACAGAGAAGACAAGTAGTGATTCTACAACATTTTGCTATGCTGATGGACAGTGACTGTAAATGGGTTTATAGGGGAGACCTGGTATAGGGGAGAGCCTAGTAAACATAATATTCGTCATGTAAGTGTAGATTAGTGATACCAAAAACAAAGCAAAAAAAAAAAAAGGGGCAGTTCCTGTGTGGTAACCTCCAACGAGTTCTACCCAAGGGTATAAAGGGCATATAAAAGTGTAGTCAAAGGGTCTGTTTTGTGTTTATACAGAGGATCAAAGCCTAATTGGGCTACCCCGAAAATGAACTAAGATACGATATGAAAAAGAACTTCCAACATCAGCACTCTCTGGAAGACTCATGCCAGAAGATGATCATCAAAAAACCCCAACAAAGATCCACGCACTGCTACAGCCGTAGATGCACTCATCCCACCAGTTCCTGGACTTGCCATGGGAATGAGAAAGGAGATATCTAAGCTGGCCTGTGCATACAGTAAAACAACAAATTTGACTGGATCTATACTGTTGGAACTCAACCAAGAATTTGGAGAAGTGCAAATTGTAGCGCTCCAAAGTCTTACAACTACAGACTATTTACTGTTAAAAGAACATATGGCATGTGAACAGTCCCCAGGAATGGGTTGTTTTAATTTGTCTGATTTCTCTCAGACTGTTCAAGTTCAGTTGGACAATATCCACCATATCATAGATAAGTTTTCACAAATGCCTAAGGTGCCTTAATGGTTTTCTTGGTTTCACTGGAGATGGCTGGTAATTACAGATATACTTTGGTTATATAACTATACTCCTATTATGTTAATGTGTGTGCGCAATTTAAGTAGTAGCTTAAAACCTATATATGCTGAAGTTACTCTACAAGAAGATATGTCAAAGAAATAATCAATCTTCCCATGTTTTCTTCCGCCTGCTACTTCTATAGCTTTTCTTCTTCCTTCCTAATTACAACCCTTAAATAGAATTCGTGCCTCATATCAAATTTACCGAGTATCATAAATCTTCCAAGTGGTAAAGATACCTCAAGACAAATGCTGGGCATAGAAGCCACAGGGCATAAATATGCAAAGAAGTAAAAAGCTAACCTTTTCAAACAATAAGGCTTCCCTCTCACTTACCAACTTCACATTTCCCTGTATGGCCCCGGAAGATGACTGGTTAGCCAGAGACGGGTAAGATTCCTCAAGGGAGGAACAACCTAAGACAGGCACAGTCGCAGGGGGGCCATCAGGTGAGAAATTGGGGATCAACAGAGGTGAGGCTTAGCACCTCACCCTCCCTGTTCTGAGAGAAATCTTCTGCATACGTGGATGTTTTATTGCCCTGGTCTAGCTTGGATTAACACATAGTCTACAGGCTCACACCTGATCATCTACATTTGCTCTCTTACAACACTAAACTATGTTTTCTACCTTTATCTTGTATCTACCTACCACTTCAGCATTTTATTAAAAATAATAATAAAGAGAGAAATGTGGTATCCACATATAAATCAAGTATAAAAACCAAATGAGTATTCATATTTGAACTGACTGTTTAGAGTTCATAATGCATGAGCAAAACCGAAAGTTTCTGTGATGACTGCCCTTGTACTGTTCACTATGTAACTTATTCATTATGTAAGAATTTGTTCTACATGTAAGAACTTGTTTGTTATGCCTCAGAAGATTGGAGACTGACGAAAACTAGGCTTGGGGTGGATTAATGATTGTGCATTGAGCATTGACTCCCCTATACAGAATTTTATTGTCGTTAACAACCACTTGATCAATAAATATGAGAGATGCCCTCACAAAAAAAAAAAAAAAAAAAAAGGACAGACTTCCAATGGTAAAATAAATAAGTAACCGGGATGTAATGTATAGCATAAGGAATATAGTCAAGATACTGTAACAGCTTGGTAGGGTGATAGCTGGAACCTAGAATTATGTATATAAATGTTCTACCACTGTGTTGTACACTTGAAACTAATGTAATGTAATACTGTGCGTCAACTACCCTTCAATAAAAAATAATTAATTAAAAAAAAAATTTAGTAACAAAGTTTAGCATCATTCCCTTTGACAGTCCAGGTAATTAAGCAGGTAATTATATATCAGATAAGTAAGCCAAATTAGCCAAATACTTCCCCAATAAGAAAAAATTTCCTCTGACATGTTCCAGGGGCCCTCTGGAAAATATCAGAGTTAACTAGAGATAAAAGCACCTTTTTGGATTTGATTTTGAGAAGTTGTCAGAAGAAAGTTTCTTTGGCACTTGCTTAACTAAGATTATAGGTTGCCATGAAGCAACACTTATCCATTTAACCAGAATGATAACAAAATACCTCAAAGGCAAATACAGAAGGTTACACAGTTAGTAAAGTTTAGCTTTTAGTCCTTTTAATATTAAGATCTCATTTTCTTAAATATTTAGACAACTCATTGAGACTTTAAGCACGAGAAACTGCTTTGATAAAACAATTAGAAAACCTTTTGTAGTTTTCAACATTAAGAGCAGACTAACAGTTTAAGAAAACTTTGTCCTTTTAACTGAAAACAAAATTCTAATTTGCTGTGCACCTTATATTGAGACTTATTTGCTTTAATTTCACATAGCATGACCTTATCAATTCTTCCACAAAGTTTCTACAATTTTTTTTTCATTTAGAGTTCTTCCTCTTTAAATAAACAGCTGTACTTTAGAACTAAGTTATTTTCTTTTATCAAAAGACACATTCTTTAGAATGCAGGAAGAAATGGTTTCCTTATTATTTTAAATAGCTTTAATTAGAACTTAAAATCATTAGGAACTTTAATTTTCAGTGAACATGAGAAGTAGGCTATTGTAAACTTACACTAGCATTCTTTAGATTGACAAATTTATGAACACATTTCATAATTTCTGGAACCATGTGCTTTACAGCACAATCTCTCACTAAGCACAAAATATGTCTACTTACTTAGCAAAACTTTAAGATTTTAGGTTACCACAAAGATTCTCAGGCTGTTTGTAGGTATACACACTGTAACACATAATTATTAAGATGTTTACTTGCTACACTTATTTAGTTTACACATTCCTAACAACCATCCTCACAAAACTTTTACCAGACATTAGACAAAGTCAAGCCTCTTTTTAAGCATTTTTTTCTTGAAAGATTTAACATATAACATCAACTTAAATGACTTAGGTAAACTTGGGCAGCTGATAACCATAATGACATGTCTGTTTCAGTTCAACTTAAATTAGCATTAATGCTTAATATCTTCTATCAAAATTTTCTGGAAGTTTTAGAATGCCCAATTTTTACAAGCGCTTGATTTTTAAATAAATTTTTATTAATACCATCTGGAGGTAGAAAAATATTGTTCATTTATACACTTAGACACACAGATTGAGATGTAATGACTACAGTTAGCAACACTTTTCATAAAAGAACATATACACAGACAAACTGATAAAAAGATCTGAGTTACTAATATTCAATTGCCTTCTTTCTTTTTAGCTTACTTGATTAAAAGTGTCTCAGTTTTCAAGAATACACTCTAAAGGCAAGCAGTTTACATAACTGGGTTAAGGTTTAGACGGCTCCAGATGAACAGGGCCGATGAAGGCTCTCTACTGATAGGGACTGTGTGTGTCTAGGGGGCTGGAAATGAAATGCAAGTACAATTCTAGCACCAGTTATTTAAAGCCAGGCTGTATTGCAGAAGATAAATTTCTTCCGCTTCAGGGAGTGTAGTTTAAAAACCTCCCAATTTCTGAGGATAATGATGAACCCATTAAGTAGAATGGATTTCCACCAAAATAATTTAGAAAACTAGTTCCATATTGTAGTAGTTCATGGGACTTTTGACTGTTTTCTTACCTTGCATTAAAATAAATTTAGCTGCATAACCTTATAATATTGTATACTTCTCTCAGGTGCCAAGCCTCTCCATTAGAGTTTATACTGAGGCCAGGCTTGTGTGCAGAAGACAAAGTGTAGGAAATTCGGCTCAGCCACTCCAACATTTCCGTCCGGAGGCAGGGGATCAAGGAGGGAGAAACCACCCAAGACTTAAGACTGGTAGCCAACACTAATCATCTTTTAAGTGGCTAACAGGTGCCCAGACACATTTTATGAGATAAAGAGTATAGCATTTAGTCAGGAATAAGAGCAAAGTGTGGATCTCCTACCTTGCGGTGGTGGTGGGCATCAGGTTCTGTAAAACTGGTGAAGTTAGAAGAGAATTAGGAATGCCCCCTGCCTCACTCAGAGGCCAGGGTGGCCGGAAGAAGCAGGCTGTAAGTCAGAGATAGAGTCACTCCTCATGGATACCTAGTTGGGCGGTTGGGGTCTGATTCCAGACACGCAGACCTTTGAGAAGCCGCTGAAGTGTAGCCTCAGCCTAGACTCTCGCAGTTGCCCACGGCTTTCCTCAGTCTCTCGCATCCGAGGAGATGCCTCTGAAAGGGAATCCTGGCCTCCACTCAGGTGACTTTCCTGGCTCCCAAGAGGAGACGCAGGGGAACCTGCAACCGGGCTAGTCCCGTTTAAGTGGCTGATGAGCGCCAGATGTTGTGTGCCATAGACGGCTTCCTTCGATAAAGGACAGTGAAAGAAAAGGCAGGCTTGAATGCCGATACTTACCTCCTTAGTTATCCCCGACGAGACCCCAAAAATGATGCCGGGATTCTTGTTTGCGGAGTTGAAGAATGAACTTAACAAACACCCGTGGTAGGAGAGCCAGGGAGAGGCTTTTATGTAGATGAAGTGAAGGGACAGAAAGAGCTCCTGGCTTATGCCAGGAGGGGACAAGAGAGCCCTGTACACATAATTTTGACAAATTCTTTGGCTATTTAACATTCCTTGAGGAAATACTTTCCATTGGAATCTTTCTGAAGGAGCTTGTAAACTTAGGGAGGGTACAGTAAAAGCAAACTTTTCCCTGCCAAAGCTAAAGGAATAGTGAAAAAACAATCTTTAAGATCAATGATAGCCATGTCCCAGTCTTTCAGAATCATAGCTGGAGAAGGGAGGCCTTGTTGTAAAGGTCCCACAGGTTTAAGGACTGCATTAATTTGTCCAAAGTCATGTAAGAGTCTCCTTTTTCCTGACTTCCTCTTTATAACAAATACAGGGGAATTCCACGGGCTTGTGGAAAATTCTAATCTATTCAACTGAAGCTGTTCTTGAACTAATGTGTGTAAAGCTGCCAGTTTTTCTTTATTGAGGGGCCACTGACACACCCAAACAGGTACAGGGATAATGTTTCCCTATTTGTGAGCCTTTTTGAAATCTCTTAATACATTGGTCCAGTCAGCTTGTCTGAGGGTTCCTTGTGGGGGCAACCAGTAACAATTTTTTAAAATATATTTATGAAGTTGCGCAAAATCTCTTTTAGAAATCTTCACTCCTGATGTTTTTAGGAGGGCATGGAGTAATTTTAAGTAATCCTCCGGATTATCTGCTTTAGTTTCATGTTGGCCCATTATAGTGTCCCTGACGTCTCTATCCTGTCCCTACATACGCTTGCCCGGGAGTCTTACCGGATCGACGACCTTGAGGAGCTCTCCCACTCTGAGGTCCCTGTTTGGGCGCCACCTGTTGGCTCCCCCCTGCCTCCGACCCACAGATAGGGGGGAACCCAATGGAATGCTGAAGATCTGAAAGGCCAGCCAGGGACTCAAGGCGTCACAGCACAAGAGTAATGCCGAAAAGGCACTCTTCCTGTTTATTGAGCAAATGAATTTAAACATCTAAAGAATTCTGAGTAGGGGGTTCAGCACATGATCAACACACAATCATTATCTGACCTTGAGTCCAGCCCTAGGGCGTGATGCTCCTCAAGGACACCGAAACCATGTGAGGGCGGTGATGAGTTTTAGGAACTGTTTTGGCACTAATCATTCTGTTTTTGATCACGCATCAAGAGTTGTAAGAAAAACAGTCAAGTCATATGTATTTGTACAGTTGATTTCTACATTACTTGATATATGTATTAATAATCCCATTAATCCCACATACTCCATTTCCTTCCTGATATTGATTTGTCTTATAATTTTTGTCAAGATCGCTACTTGATCAATTTCATTAATATTTTCCCAAAGAACCAGCATTGTGCTTCATTCACTTTGTTTTCCTATTTTCAGTCTCATTGATTCTTGCTCTTAATTTTTTAATAATTTTCTTCCCTCTACTTGCTGTGGATTTAGTTTGCTCTCTTCCAGTTTCTTGAAGTAGAAAGTTAATTATGGAGTTAAAACCTTTCATCTTATGTTAGCATTCAGTGCCATAAATTTCCCTATCAGCACTGCTTTAGTTGCTTCCCACATACATTGACAAGGTATCTCATTTTCATTCAGTTTTATATACTCCTAAATTTTCCTTTGAGCTTTCTTTGACACATATTTTACTTAGATGTGTTTTAATTTCCAAGCACTTGGGTATTTTTCTATTGCCTTTGTTATTGATTCATAGTTTGATATCATAATGGTCAGAGAACATATTCAGCACAATTTTAAAAAATTTTCTTTTGTTATTACAATTTTTTCAATTAAGGTATTATTGATATACATTCTTATGAAACTTTCACATGAAAAACAATTTGTTACTACATTCATCCATATTATTGAGTCCCCCCCCACCACACATGCCCCATTGCAGTCACTGTCCATCAGTGTAGTAAGATGCCAGAGTCACTACTTGCCTTCCCTGAGCACAATTTCGATTCTGTAAACTTACTGAGGTTTGTTTACATCCCAAGGTATGTTCTACATTTCTGAATGTTCCATGGGCACTTGAGAAGAATGTGTATCCTGCTGTTGGGCAGTGTTCTATAAACGTTGCTTCAATCCTGTTCGTTGATAGTGCTGTTCCATATCTGGGACTCCCGGGCAAGCGTATGTAGGGACAGGATAGAGAAGGCAGGTACACTATAATAGGCCAACATGAAACTAAAGCAGATAATCTGGAGGATTACTTAAAATTACTCTGTGCCCTCCTAAAAACATCAGGAGTGAAAATTTCTGAAAAAGATTTTGTGCAACTTCATAAATATATTTTTAAAAATTGTTACTGGTTGCCCTCACAAGGAACCCTCAGACAAGCTGATTGGACTAATGTATTAAGAGATTTCAAAAAGACTCACAAACAGGGAAACATTATCCCTGTTCCTGTTTGGGTGGATCAATGGCCCCTCAATAAAGAAAAACTGGCAGCTTTACACACATTAGTTCAAGAACAGCTTCAGTTGAGTAGATTAGAATTATTCCGTATCTGCTGATTTAATATGTAGTAGTCCTACCAAATGCTGAGAGTGAGGTGGTTAATTCCCCAGATGTAATTGAGGGTTTATTTCTCCTTTTAGTTAATCTGATCTGGTTTGTGTACTTTGAGGTTCTACTGTCTGGTGGGACCACATTTGTCTTTTTGTTGGAATGTTCCTATTTTGTCTAATAATTTTGTTTGCTCTGGAGACTACTTTATCTGATATTAATAGGGCCATCCTTGCTTTTGTCTTCATTAATGTTTGCATGATGTAACTTTTTCTATTCTCTATCAACTTAATTATGGTGTATTTGAAGTGGGTTTCCTTATAAATAACCTATTTTTTAATCATGTTTTTGGTTTGATCCACTTTGTCAGTTTGTATTTTAATTGGTGTACAAGCATACTGTATTTTATTGCACTTCACTTTATTGTGCTGTGCAGATATTACATTTTTTTCACAAAGTGAAGGCATGGCAGCCCTGTGTCTATCACATCTACTAGCATTTTTCCAGCATTTGCTCACTTCATATCTGTGTCATGTTTTGATTATCACAATATTTCAAACTTTTTTATTATTACTTTTACGGTGATCTGTGATCAGACATTACAACTCACTGATGATGGTTAGCACTTTTTAGCATTAAAGTATTTTTTAATTAAGGCATGTACATTTTTTTCAGACATAATTCTATTGCACACTTAACAGACTATAGTTTAGTGTATAACTTTTACATGCACTTGAAAACCAAAAAATTAATTTGACTTTATTGTGATAATTCATATTACTGCCATGGTCTGGAACCAAATCCATAATACCTCTGAGGTATATGCCTGTATTGAAATCATATACACCTAGTGTAAACATTGCTAGAATAGACTTAATTCTGCTACTTCATTTGTTTTGTTTAAGTTTCTCATTCATAGGTTCCAAATTTCTTATTTTCCTATTGGTTACTTGAATGTTTTTTAAAGATTCCATCCTGACTTATTAACAGTGTTTCTAATTGTATCACTTTCTACAGTTTTCTAGTGGTTGTTCCAGGTATTCTAGGGCGTTTCAACATAAATTGTACATATATAATATCATAGTCTTCTAAGTTCAACATTTTACCATTTAAAACTTTACCTCTACTTAAATCATTTATCCTCCCTACTTTTTAAATGAATTATTTCCTCTACACACAGAAAATATCAATATGTTATAAATTCTGCTCCAATCATCAAATATGATTTCGGAAACTCCATTATATTTACCCCTAATTTTTCTACTTCTGTTCTTTTCTGAAGTTCCAAGCTTTGTGTTATATTCTATTTAGAGAAGTTCCTCTCGCCTTTTATGGTAGGTTTACAAACAATATTTTCATTCATTTCATTTTCCTTTGTATAGTATCTTTAGTTCCCCTTCTTTCATGAATGTATTTTCATGATATAGAATTTTTACTTGACAGCTTATTTCTTTTAGTACTTGAAAAAAACGTACCATTTCCTTCTAGCCTTGTGGTTTCAGATCATTCCCAGTCCACCAACATTCCCAAAAGTAATGTATTGTTTCTCTCTAGCTACTTTCAAGATTTTTTTGTTTTTAGTTTTCATAAATGTAGTGCCTTGAGCATGAATGTCTGGATTTATCTCATATGGAGTTCACTCAGATTCTTGAATGAGTGGTTTTTATGTCTTTAGACAAAGTTTGGAAGTTTGCATTATTCCTTTAAATACTTATGGACTATCCTAGCCTCTCCCTCCATTACTCTGATGAAACAAATGCTAAGCTCTTTTGTTATTGCCCCACTTTCCAAATACAGAGAATCTAACCTCTTCTCATTACTCCATGCCTTCTAATTTTGTCTAAGCAACCATAATAGTATGGAAAACTCTAACAGTCCCCTAATGAGCTATTTAAGACCTATGTTCTCCCCAATATTTTCTCTATAAAGGTGAGAAAGATCTTAGACAAATATAAATCAGATGTTGCTCATTTGCCAAAATACGTTAATAAATTAAGAATAAAATTAAAACCTTAAAAGGAGTTATATTCTCATCTTTTGGACCACAGTTGCCTGACATCACTATCTACCCCTTCTCCTGTCAACTACTCCCCTTTGTCAATTGCAACTTTTTGTTATTTTTCAGTAACACCAAATGCATTCCTGCCCTGGGCTTATTGAAAGTTGACGTTACTCCTGTTGAGAACAGTCAGAATCATTATGGCACAATCACTTCATTCAAATTCTGTTCTAATGGTGGTCTCTTTAAGGTTTCTCCTGACTTCTCTTTTTAAACTAACACAATTTAACCGTTCTCCAATTTGATAGTCTTTACAACCAGAGCATTTAATACATAAAAACATGTTTATGTATTTAGTGTTTTTTGTTAATGTACATATGATTTATAACTGTATAAATTTAAGGTGTACATTATTTTGATACTTATATATTGTACTACTACAATGATTAACATGGTAGTGATAATTAGCACCTTTTTCTTGTTATGTATTTATTTCATATTAGTGGCTAGAATAATTTCTAGTCTTTTAGCAAGTTTGACTATAATACAATATTGTTGTCTATACTCACAACACTGTGATTTTGATGTATAGGGCTCATCTACTATTCAGTACTAAGTCTGTCCTCTGAGACAACATCTATTCTATTCCTCCACCCCCATCCTCTGGTGACCACTATGTTACTGTTTCCACAAGTTTGGCATTTTAGATTCCACATATAAGTGCTACTACACACTACGTGTCTTTCTCTGTTTGACTATCTCACTTAACATAATAAACTCAAGGTCCATTCATATTATCATGAATGGCAGGATATCCTCCTTTCTCATGCTAAATAATATTACATTATACATTGATACCACACACCTTCCTTATCCATTCATCTGTTGATGGGCACTTAAATTGTTTCCATATCTGGCTATTGCAAATAATGCAATGATAAACATGGAAGTGCATATTACTCTTCAATATCCTGTTTTCATATCCTTTGACTATGTACCCAGAAATGGAATTGCTAGACAATATGCTAGGAACCTCCATATTGCTTTACATCATGGCTGTACCAATTTACATTACCACCAACAATGCACAGGTTCCCTTTCTCCAGCATACTCGCCAGCACTGGTTATCTCGTCTTCTTGATGCTCGCCATTTAAAGTAGTGTAACATTCCATCTAATTGTGGTTTTGATTTACATTTCCCTGATGATTAGTGATGTTGAGCATCATTTTATGTAACTGTTCACCATTAGAATTACTTATATAAACTCATTACGACACACATTTTTTTTCACTATTATACTTTCAGCTTTCAGTACTCAAAAATTATTTGAGTCAAAAAATGAGCACACGAAAGAAAGCCTGATAATAGCAGGAATGCAGAGTAAATAGAGATAAGGTGGGCAACTTAAATTACTTTCAGAGATGTAGAGTAACCAAGAAAAACAGCAGTATAGATGAAGTGGGCAAAGACTGGGCTGCTGATAGATTTAAGAAAGGTAAACATTCAAAAAGCAAATCAAAAGGAACATTTTTTGTGAGTACAAATACAAAAACCAGTATTCTCGCTCACTTCCAAGGATTAGGACTTCTAAAGAGACACTCTTGAAAAAATATTTCAAAGTTGTCAACTTCTGAATTAACCACTGAGAAATAATAAATCCCTAATGCTCATCTGTGCATTATACATTAGCTCACTTGGATGGGTCTGGCTTTGGAATTCTTCCTCCAGTATCCATGGCTCCTCTCCTTGCTCCAGCCTGAAGATCACCTCTGGTTTGGTAACACAATAACCTGTCACAGTGAAATAATTTAGGACTTAAGACCAACTTCAGGGATTCTAAAAGAGGAGGACCTCTAGAGCTACTCAATGAAGGCATGACTGAACATTTTACTGGAGAGGTAAACACAAATCTCCTGGTGCCCCAAAGTGATAAATCAACACTGACTCTTAAATTCTCATTTTAAATATCATTAAACTCAAAAGAGTGTACCTATGCTTCATAATTAAAAGAATTTAAAAATGCTATTTAGAATTGCATAATAAACAGACCTTACCCACTGAGACGAGGTGGCTGTAGGTCTCCAGCATCACGTCCCTGTACAGGGATCTCTGAGTTGGATTCAGGTGCTGCCACTCCTCCTGGGTAAAGCCCACGGTCACATCCTTAAATGATACTGATCCCCAGAATTTCTGTCCAATCTGAAATGTCCATAATGAGATGACATGGAAAAAGCTGTATGGGAACTAATCCTCATCATGACTACTGTTTACTATGTTTTTCAGGAACATAGGACCAAGGCACAAGCAAAGGCAGATGGCCTCTAACACATTCAGAAAATGAGCAAAAGGGCAAAAAGCATAGGAGGAGTTGAGAATACAGCCTGGAGCTGTGATGAAAGAAAGGGTCATGGAGGTATTGAGGGAATGAACTACACACTAATTTTAGACTAAAAGTCTCCAAAATATATGATCAATTTCCACCTTGAACAGTATTTTTAAGAACTTACATTTACATTTGTAATTTATATAATTAAACCATCAATAAATTTATTACAAATTTTGATTCTATACTTAAAACTTGAAAATATAGAAAGATAGCATATTTTATTTCACTGTAATATATATTTTAGGTTCTAACCCTTCAATTCAGAAACAATGATTAGGATGTGGAGAAAATGAGAAGTGAAAGATTTTGGAACTCCTATATTTGAAATATCATTAGAACACATAGATATCCAATCAAACTGTTATATTGAACTTTAGGGATCACTGTTATAGAGAATGGGGACCCAAATGAGAAATTTGAGCATATTTTGGAATTATGTGACCAGATTTTTTATTTGTAGAAGCAGTTCTTTTGGAAAAGGGAAGGGGGCATTATTAATGTACCAATGTAACATTAGATAGGTTATATTGATAATTATCCTTATATATGCTCAATTGATAATTATACAATATATACTTGTCAAAATGTATTTCTTCTGTCTTTTTTCAAGATGGTCTTGTCTATTACAGACAAGCCCTTGTCTTAGCCTTTGCATTTTCATATATTTTAGAATTAGCTAGTCTAATATCCAAGAAAGTATCTGCTGTGATTTTGTTTGAAATTACTATGAATTTATATGCAGCATGGGAAGAACTGACATCTTTATATCGAGCAGCCTATCCAAGAATTTGTTATATCCTTCCATTTATCTGTATCTTCCTTATTTCCTTGCATTATATTTCATAATTTCCTTTGCAGAGATTTTCATATTTTTCATGCTATTAATTATACCTTTACAATTCTTTGATTGTCTGAAATGTGTTATTGTGAACTTGTATTCAGTTTCTAAAACCTCTATTTTGGATACTTTTATTTGGGTTTTCTGTGTTATTGTTTTGCCATATTACTCTAAGAACTTTGGGATTGAAGACAGCAGACATCCTCATCATGGTCTTAGTTTTAAGTTACACTTTCCATATTTGACCATAAGTGTGATATTTGCTGTAGGTATTTGCAAAAATCCTTTATCACACTGAGGAAATTCCTTTCTATTTCTAGTCTGCCAGTTTTTTCTAATCATGCTCTTCTCTGTACTAATATGATCATATCATCATCTCTTAGTTTTAAAAACTATATATTGTTATTTTTGTTTCCACCTTTCAGAAAATTCCTTTATGGTAGTGTGACACAGGAATAAGGATTTTCAAATGGAAAATGGAATGGATGAGAGTCCAAAAACAGACCCATGGTCATCTGCAGAATGACACGAGTAATAGGACAATCAATTCAATAAATGGTGCTGGCTTAATTACTGTAAGCATTTATTGCTACCCTAAATGAAAGTAGAAATCCATTTTGGGCAGCAAACTGATCTAAATTTACAAACTAAAATAAAAATTTTAGTAAATGTCATAGGAAATACTTTTACGACCTCAGGAAAAGCAAAGATTTCTCAAACAGGACACAATTTATATTAATCATACTGTATTAAGAACCTAACCTTATCAAAAGAAAAAGAATAAAAATGTAACACAGAGTGGGAAACAACATTCAGAATACACATATCTAACAAATAAATACTATCTCTAATATAAACAGTTATATAAATTAATGAGGGGAGAAAAGGCAAGCCATCTCAATAATAAAACTGACAGCAAACATTTCAATAGAAACCATGGAAATCAGAAGATAGTGGGCAAAAATTTGAATAGGCAGTTTTGCAAGTAAGAAAATCAAAAAGGAAAGTCATTTTAAAAAGCTAACAAAAATGTCACCAGAAAATTCTAAATCCACCAAAAATATTCTTCTAAGTACATTTTCCACGTAAAGGTTGAAAAATTTGTCAACAGTACACACACAGAAGCTCACATATTTGTTTACTAGATAAATGGTTTATTATGAAAAATACAACTTAGGATAGCCAGATTAGAGACATAGGGAAATTAATGGGGGGAGGAGTACAGAATGCCCATGCACCCTCAGGGCACACTAACCTCCCAGCACCTCCAAGTGTTCACCAGCTCAAAAGCTCTCTGAATCTCATAGTTCAGGATTTTTATGGAAGCTTCATTACATGGGCATGATTGATTAAATCACTGGCCATTAGTGATTAATTCAGTCTCCAGGCCCTGAACATTTTCCTAAAGACAATGTACAAATGGCCAATAGGTATATGAAAAGGTGTTCAACATCACTAACCATAAAGGATATGCAAGTCAAAACTATAATGAGATATGACCTCATACCTGTTAGAATGCTAATATGAAAAAAACAAGAGATAACAAGTGTTGTTGAAGATATAGAAGACAAAAGAGCCCTTGTGCATTCCCCTGGGGGAGGACATAAATTTTCTCAGCCACTATGAAAAACACCATGGCAGTTCCTCAGTAAATTACAAATAAAACTGCTATTAGATCCAGCAATCCCATTTCCAGGTATAAATCCAAAAGAAATGAAATCACTATCCCAAAGAAATACCTGTACCCCCATGTTCATTGCAGCATTATTTACAATAGCCAAGACATGGAAACAGCCTAAGTATCCATCAACAGAGTAAAGAAAATGCGGGGAGGAGAGGGGGTGTATATTTATATATGTATGGAATATTACTCAGCTATATGAAAATAAAGGAAATCCTGCCATTTGCAATGATGTGGGTGGACCTTGAAAGCATTATGCCAACTGGTTAAGTCATACAGAGAAATATAAATACTATATAACTTATACGTGGAATCTAAAAGAAAAGAAAGCCAATTTCACATTAACAAAGAATAAAATGCGTGTTGCCATGAGAGGGAGAGGGGGACATGGGTAATATAAGTCAAAGGGTATAAATTTTCGGTTATAAGACAAAGTTCTGAGGATCCAATGTACAGCATGTTGATTACAATTAATAATGCAGTATTGTATGCTGGAAAGTTGCCAAAAGTAAATCTTAAGCACTTCTCACCATCACCAAAAAAAAAAAAAGAGTTAGCTATGTGATGTGATGGAGGTGTCAGTTATCTTTGTCTTGGTAATCATTCCACAATGTATACATATATCATGGTATCACAATATACACTTTAAATATACATATTTTGTTGATTATTTGGAAGTAAAAAAATACATAACTACTATTAAACATACTAATCAAAAACTGATGTCAATTCATTTCTTTATGTTTGGAAACAGGATCAGATATAAGAAAATTAAGGAAGAAAACATGGAGAAAAATTCTGCTACGTATGAAATAAGTAATCTTACCTTATGATATTCTTGAGACTTTTTAAAATAAATTTGTCACTGTCACCTCTTTGTGATTTTGTAATTTTGTTGCAGGATAATACATGCACAAAACAATGCAAAGTGTACTTATGCGTACAAATGGCTAAATGAATTTCCAGTGAGCACACCCACATAACCAGCATCCAGATCAATCAACAAACATTACCTGAAACCCAGAAGCTCCCTCATGCCCTATTTAGTACCTACTCCCACCCTACTCTCACATGATAGCCACAATGTCCTATACAGAGATGTCTAAGATGGAAAACTCAGAAAAAAACAAATGGAGATATTGTCAAGAACATGAAATAATTGGAGCCTTTATAACTTGCCAGTGGGAGTATAAATATATGTACTTTGAAAAAATATTTGGGAATTTCTACTAAAGTTTTATGTAGCAATTCCTCTCCTAGTTATATACCCAACATAAATGAATGTTTTTGCCAAACAAAAGGCCTGAAGGAAATGTTGTTTTGTTTATAAAAGCCAAAACCTGAAGACAGTCCAAATGTCCATCAACAGAAGGGAGAACTATAGTATAATCCTAAAGTAGAGTACTATATAGCAAGAGAAAGAAAAACTGGTACATTGGGAAAAATGGATAAATCTCATGCAAACTATACTGAGTGAAAGCCAAGCATACAAGCAAAACTAATCAACAATAACAGAAGTCAGAATGATGATGAACTTGCAACACCAGGGACTCTTATGGGATACTGGGATACTGGGTGGTAATTACTTGGGTATATACATACATAAAAATCCATCAAGCTTGGTGCTTAAGTTATGTGCATTTTACATCAATGAACTGAGAAAAAATACAAGTGTGTTTTGGAATTACGCACTTGACTAAGTTCCTCAAATAGAACTAATATATTTTCATGGAACTAAACAAAAATTTCTGAAAAATCATAAAACCAAGGAGCTTGTTTGGGAGTGACATGTAAAAATAAAATCTGAAGTTCTTTTATAGCTTGGATGAAGAGGAGAAATGAACAATCAAAAGATTCTGAGGAGAAAACATTATTTAATATAAAAATACAGAGTCAATGAACAGTTAGTAATGTGCTGGTAATCAGCACTGGAAAGCAGCAATCCACCAAATTAGAAAAAAAGAAATTTGAACAGCAGTACAAAATGTAAAGAAACAGAAAGCATGACAAAGACTATAATATAAAGTAAAACATATAAAATATCAATGATGTTAAACCAAGATATACATAGTAAATTGTAAAAAAACACCTGAGCTATAAGATGGCTTATGAATGTGCTAAATTTCTTATTGACAGATATTACCTGATTTGAAAACAAAATCTGCCACAGGTTATTTGTGAGAAAAGATCAATTATGAACTTAAAATGATGGGCAAATATCAAATAAGTTGCAGAAAATAAAGGCAAAATAAAAGTAGGTCTGGCCATATTTCTATCAGATAAGGTAATATTAAGGGCCAAATGAATAAAACAAGCAAAGATGTTTCTCCAAAAAAAAAAGAGTTTTTTGGGTTTTTTTTTGGCACAAAATACCACAAAAGCCAAACAAGGAAAAAACTAAGTACAAGGACACTCTGATTAAGACACACTCATGTATCCACAAAAATATAGGAGGTAGGAAAACAAAAGAGAATATTATATGAAAACCTGGAATAGATGTTTTCTTTAGAAACTGTAAGGAGCTACCAAAATTGACTTAGAAAGAGACAGAAAATTGGTCTGAAGACCAATAACCAGAAATATGACTTAATAATCAATTGAGGATCTTGACAATATACCATGGAAAAGTCACCAGTGCCAGAAACATGACAAGCCATGTAAACACCCCATACCACAGAAAAATACTTGTTAACTATCATAAACTCAATACCAAACTATTCAAATATCAAAACCAATACCAATACTATTTTTCAAGAACAGTTCACTTTCTCATTTAATTCTGATAACAATATTCTAAAGAAACTTTGGCAAACCCAATTCACAATAGTCTATTAAAAGAGTAATTCAGCATGTTCAACCAGCACACTCCAGATTCCAAACAGCTTCCAGAAAAGCAGATTATTCTGTTCACAATATGTACTCCAAACACTTAAAACAGTCCATGACAGGTGTTCAAAAAAAAAAATGACCTAGTATATTTTTTCCAAAAATTCAAAGTTAGATACAGGAGCTACAGATACTGGAATTATCTGAAATGGATTTAGCAACTATGATGAAAATGATGAAGGGGAAAAGATGACAAAATGGAGGATTTCACAAAGAGAACTGAATACTATAAAGAAGACTGAAGATAAATGGAAAACAAAGCAGCCAAAAATAAAGGAAACATTAACTTCAAAGGAGAAAAATGCACCCCAAATTGCAGAACATACTTCTCAAATCTACACAGACCTTTTGTACCAAAGTTGACCACAGTTTGGGCAACAAAGCAGATTTCAACAAACTTCAAAGATTTGGCATCATACAGAGAATGTTCTTTTTTACAGTGTTTAAGATAGCAATTAGTAACAGAAAGGTTAAGTAGAAAATTTTCCAATGTTTACAAATTAAGAGCTACATTTCTAAACAGAGAAATTTTTTTAATGAATTATCAAATATACAACACATCAAAACCTATGAGATACAGCCAAAAAGTAAAAAAATTTTTTTAAACTAAATCTCGTAAGAAAGAAGAAATACTCAAGAATTCATGTTATGAATTCAACATCACCTTGATAATAAAACCTAACAAGAATATACACTCTAAAAAAACTTACAACTCAATCTCTCTCATAGACAGAGATGCAAAAATCCTAAGCAAAATATTAACAAACTAAAGCCAGTAATATATAGAAAGTATAACACGACTCAGATTAATTTTAGGGATATCTAGTTAGGTTCTACATTTGAAAATTAATGTAATTCACCAATTTAAAAAACAAAGGAAACAAAGCATATGATTTCAATAGATGTTAACAACCATTTACTAAAATTTAACAGGCACTCATGAAAAAAAAAAGACAAAACTTTTAATAACTAGGAATAGAATGGGACATCTTTGATGTGATAAAAATTTAAAAAGCAATCAAACAGCAAAAATCACATTGAAAAGAAATTTTTCCCCTTGAGAACACAATCAAGATGAGGAAGCCCACTCTTGCTTCTACTCAACATTATATATTGGAGGATCTAGCAACACAAAATACAGAAAAAAAGGATTAAGAATTGGAAGAGACACCATTCGCAACAACATGGATGGAGCTAGAGGGTATTATGCTCAGTGAAATAAGCCAGATGGAGAAAGAAAAGTCCAAATGATCTCACTCATATGTGGAGTATAAGAACAAAAGAAAACTGAAGGAACAAAACAGCAGCAGAAGCACAGAACCCAAGAAGGGACTAATAGTTACCAAAGGGAAAGGGACTGGGGAGGATGGGTGGGAAGGGAGGGATAAGGGCGGGAAGAAAAGAAAGGGGGCATTATGATTAGCAGGTATAGTGTTGGGGGGGCAAGGGGAGGGCTGTGCAACACAGAGAAGACAGGTAGTGATTCTACAGCATCTTACTATGTTGATGGACAGTGACTGTGAACGAGGATGTGGGGGGGACTTGGTGAAGGGGGTAGCCTGGTAAACATAATGTCCTTCATGTAATTATAGATTAATGATACCAAAATAAAAATAAAAAAAAAAGAAAGATAATGATCATCCCTCAGGGCTGTCATAACAGGCAGACGAGTGTAAGTCCCCCAGGATGCATCTGGCGCGCAGTAAGTGAATGAGGACTGAACGTCTTCGTGGTAGCTCTGGGTTTTCTGTTGACACCTGTGCAGCCACAGGGAAGAATGAGGCTGCTCCTCACATCCTGGTGTGAGACTCAATAGGGTCTGTTTTTTAAGTGAAAAAAAGCAGAATGTGGAACTGCATATGTGGTGTGTTAACCATCTGTGCAAAATAAAGGAGAAGACGGTATGTTTATCTGCTTGTGTCTGCATACCGTACCTGTGGAAGGGTGCAAAAGAAATGGTACTGTTGTTTGCCTCTGAGAAGACAGGGTGGAGTAAGGACTTTTACCTATAAATGGTTGGGTACTTTTTACATCCTGTGATGGTAACCATTAAAAAAATTTCATTAAAAAAAAAAATAGAATTGGAAGAGATAAATAGGAACATCATTCCCAGATTACATATTGATATATACAGAAAATTTAAATAATATAGAGATAAGTTATTTGTTGTAATAAATTAGTGCAGAAAATTGGTGGATACAAGGTCAATATCTAAAAAAACACCTTATCACAATAAACTAGGAGGTAAAATTTAAGTTATATTTATATTAATAAATAGAAATAATAGAAATAATTTAGCAATGGGTGTGCAAGGATTCTATACAAATTTTAAATAACTACAGATTTACATAAATGGAGGAAATATACCTGTTCATGGATTTAAAAATTCACTATCCAAAAATAAGCAATTTTTTCCAAATTTATTTATAGATTCAATTCTATTCCAAAGAAGCCCCAGCATATTATTTTGTGAATACTAGCAATATTTATATGGGAATGCAAAGGGCCAAGGGGAGCCAGGTTCTGGCTGAAGAAGAAAATATGTGGAAGGACATATATCACTAAACATATATATTAAATGCTGGCATAAAAAGAGACAAATAAATGAATGGAACAGAGTGGAGTCCAAGAAAGACCCAGACATAGATGCATACATTATTATGACATGTATCACACTGCAAAAGTGAGAATAGTCTTTTTCAAAAATGATTCTCGGTAACTCATATTGTAAAAAAGTAACCTGATGTCTACTTCCTACAAAAGTAAACATCAATTCCATTAAAATAGGCATAAATGTGAAAGCCAAAACAAAAAATATTTTTAAAATAACAAAGGAGATTATCTTCATGGCCTTGGAGTAGAAAAATTAATTTTAAGCAATTATTGGTTAAATAATACCAACACACTAACAATTTAACAAACTAATCTAGGGATTGGCAAACTTTTCCTTGTAAAGAGTCTGACAGTAGATTAGGCTTTAAGAGCCAGATGGTCTTGTCACTTCACCACTCAACTCCACCACTGAAGCCACAGATTCTATGTAAATGAAACAGCATGGTGGTATTAGGGATTGTGAGAGGGGCACAAGGAAATTTTAGGAGTGCTAGAATGTTTGTTTTGACCTATGTGTTAGTTATGTACACTGGATTTGTAAAAACTCATTCAGCTCCATACTTAAGACCTATGGACTTTTCTATATATCTACTATGCATATAGAAATAAAATACACTTAATTTATTGACCAAAGAAGGCATCAGAAAAGAAAATGAAACATGTAGAAAAAAAACAAAATTAAGCACTACATGTTGATAATTGGGCTTTGCAGGTACAGCGGCAAATAGAGGGAAATTATATCCTTAAATGCAAATACTAAATAAATAAAGTCACCTTCAACAAAATGTTAGAAAAAAAACAGTCTCTAACCAAAGACAGCTGAAGGAATAAAGGTAAAAGTAGAAATTAATGAAAATTATAGTGAGAAATCAATGAAACCAAAAACTGTTTCCTTAAGAGACTAATAAAATACCTATCTGTGATAAAAATAGTCCAAAAAAAATTTTTAAAGGCACAAATGAAAAACTATTAGGAATAAAAAGGAACAGATTAAACATTTTTAAGAACACTATAGACAAGTTTACAAAAAGAATGTCCATACAGAAAAACAGAATTATGCAGTTCATTAAAAGAACACTTTTGATCAATTGGGGCTTGTTTCAGAACACAAAGATTAGTGATTAAGTATTGTGGAAATGTAGTTCAACAGATCTAAAAAGAAAAATTATATCATCATCCCCATAAAAATGTTAAGAAGGCATTTGGAAAAATTAAACTCTCATTTTTAATAAAATAAGGCTCAGGAGATACTTTGTGACCATGACAAAATCCACCTCAGTCCAAAGCAGGCAGTATGCATGATGAAGAAACACGGCAGGCATTCCCATTCAGATCTGTCTGGTAGGTCCTTGGTCAGGAGTGTTATCCTTTTATCATGCTGCTTATTTTTTACAGATGGACAAATATAAAATTAGAGCCTTTCATCACATTAAAAAAAATTCTACATGGATTAAGAAATATATATTTTTAATTTAAGTGTTTCAATTTAAATTTTAAATTTAAAAAAAAATTTTAGGTAAAATATAGAAAAGTTTAATTGGGCCCCTGAGGTAAGAAAAACAAGAATCAAAAATACAAGACACAAAAGGGTTGTATCACAATATTAAAGTTTTGTAAAGGATACCCTTACAAGACAAAATGCATACTGAGAGAAGATCATTAGTAACAATGAAAAGATTGCCATTTAAAAAAGAGAATTCTTACAAAACTCAGTAAAAGAAAACAACCTGAAAAACCATAATTTATGAAAGCTGCACTTCAATAAACAAATAAAAATTATTTTTTCCATATTAGCATAGAAACAACATTTATATCTAGAGAGGAGGGAGGAAAAGTAGTCATCTAATGAACAACAATGTACCTAGAAAAATTAGAAACCCTCATATCCTATGATTCAGAAAATTAGTCATAGGACTCTCAGGCAGTGCGGTCCTTAAACTTAGTGGGTATCAGCATCACATGGACACCTTGTTAAAACAGACTAACGCCTAGAACTTTTCTTCCAATTGGCTTGGGATGAGGCATGAGAATCTGCATTGCAAACAAGTTTCCAGGTGATGCTTCCTGCCAAAGAACCTCACTTTGAGAAACACTGCTCTAGAGTCTAGAGGTACACTTGCATTTGCGTAGACATAACAACAAGGGTATTCATAGCAGCATTGCTTGTAATAGTGAAAAATGGAAATTTCCTAAATGCCAACCAATAAAATGTGGTTTTTAGAATATAGTGTAGCCATGCAATGGAAAAAAATACAGTATCAAATGGAATGAATTACATATGGACAGATCTAAACTTACTGGTGAATTAGGGAGAAAATGTACATACATTAAGATAATTTACATACTTTTAAAAATTACTCAAAACAAAAAGCATTGTTCAACTATCTACATATATTTTTAATGTGCATATAGAGATAAAGCTAGAAAACTGGTAGGCAAAGGTTGAAAACTTAGAACCAAACTAGGGAGCACAATGAGAAGAACTCCAAGAAAGAGTCTTCAGAAAAGTGCTCTCAGAATTGGATAAAGGAGACTTCCCAGAAGAGAGAACTCAGTAAGGAAATACAGCACTTGTTCAAGGAAAGCAACTACAATTACGTCTTCAGGACCTTCACATGGATAGATTCTGAAAAATGGAGAGGAAGAGCCAAGGCAGAATGCTCTAGGATAAAATTTGACTGAGAAGCTCAGGTCCCAGAGAATTTACCATTGGACCATCAATATATACACCTGGTTAAAATAAATTAGTTATGGAGAGTTTCTGTAAGAAGCATGCAGGCCATTCATTCACTAGGTTTTACATCAGGATCAAACAAGAACACTATAAAATTGGCTGCCTGAACCGTCTCTTTTCCCCTTTTACGCCCACTGAGGTAGTTTTAAGCACTCACTCCACGACTGTCACTGGAAGGTTATTCACTATGTGTTCCTATGTTAAACCCAAAAAAGATACCATCCAGGAAGTCTTTTTGTCTTGAAAGAAATCAGTCTGTCTGTACCCAAAAATACAGTCTCCCTTTTTGATTATTGGAAACATCAGAGGCATATCTGCAGGTAAACTTAAAAACTACAATGTAATGATCAGTATATAACTACAAGCCAACATGGCCCTGCTATTGATCTGTTACTTTGTATTTTCTGTGAAGTTTGATTTTTATCTATTACTAATTTCCCTTCCTAACTTATGGACTCTTTCTAAAAATTTCACAAAATCCATTGTAAAATAAAGTGAGGAATGAACAAACAACTTACCTGGGATTTGCTCATTTTCTGGAGTTCTTGGAAAGATGTACACAACTCTGAAGGAATGCTGGGTTAGAAGAAGAGGAATGGGATAATGAAAGATCTGGCCGGCCTGGCAGTCCCTGAATTTCCTGGCCCTATAAAAGCTCCACACACACACCAGATAGGAAGAATGTCAATGTCCCCTGGACCTTCACAAAATGCAGGTGGATGTAACATGACTCTAGTATAATCATGTAGCTCCTGGGCATAAATTTTTCACTAAATGAATGTAGTATTTGCTTCCTAATAACTTTTAAGAGTTCAAATCTCCTTTGGTGTTCACAAAATCTTTTACATGACAAAACTGGTTAAAACAAATAACCATACACCAAATGAAGGAACATCAACTCTTCACCAAAACTGCTGTAAAAAACACTCAGGGCTAAGCTCCTTATAAGTTTTCCTACTAATGTTACTAAACCTTGGCTTAGTAACTCCCCCAAAAGCTATAAAAAGTGGAGTTCTAAGGAGAGGTCTGTTTTAATTGATCTTTGCTGCTGTTTCTCAAAAGGACCTCTTCTAAGAAACTTGATTTTACTTGGGTGGAAAATTATAGTACCAGCAAAGGAGTCAGGAAGATACGACTCTTAGAGGTAACGACATAATCTCCACCACTACCAAACTGTGATCCTGAACAAGTCACTAACCCAGGAGAAAAAAATAAGTTCTTAGGCCAAAAATAGGCAATTCTTTAAGAGCCTTCCTAAATGCTACAGCATGTCAGAACAGAGTAACAGTACATACCCAGACGCAGTTATGGACATGGCCAGAGGGCAGATCAGAGCCCAGAAAGGGTAACTGGAGAACCAAGGAACGGGAGCCCGTCTGGACTAGGGAGCCTGAACTAGCCCCAGGGCCGGCCCTCACGCACGGCCAATGCCTTACCACGGTCTGCGCACCCGTCACGCAGATGTACGTGCCCTCCTCCAGTGGCCTCGGGAACGTGAGGCCCCGTCCGCTCAACGAAGGGGCAGATCACGCTGGGGCTCCGACCCCTGGTTTCTACAGTGTCGCCCTCGTCCTGCTGTCCTAGGACTATGCGGAGCTCCTCACCGCCACCGGGCACCAATCCCCTATCGCTCGTCGTCCGAGCCGCGGGGGCTCCCCTCAGCCGTCGTCCAACTTTCCGGGGCACCCCAGCCGCTCGTTTGTCGTGTGGCACTGCCCAAGAAGAGGTCATGGACCCGCCGACCCAGCAGAGCCTCCCACGCGAGGCCTGAGGAAACAGAGGAAGGCGGAGGTGCAGAGGCCGAAGGTGGCACTAGGCATGCGCAAAAGGCGGCACCAGGCATGCGCAGAGGCCCAACCGCAGGACCGGCGAGCTGCGCTTGTCGGCTCCGCATCCCACAAGTCTGTGACCACCGCCACCCCATCACCGGCCCATGAGGCAGTCTTCCCCAGCGCTTGGGAATTTGGTGTCTGCGATAGTTCCCCAAGCTGCTCACAGCCCACCGGTGACCGCCCAAAAGTCATAGATACCAGCCAAGCTCTATGTGCAGCCAGGGACCAATTCTGACAAGGGAACTGAAGGTCAATCTTACTTTTTTAAATATTAGGAAATGGGTCCTAGCCATAAAATAAAATAGTATATGACACCATCTGCGATTTTCTCAGGAAAAGAAAAGGGCGAGGGGCAAGAAGGCTAATTCATGAAAATCATGAAAGCAATGAACGAAAATTGTAGGTAAATCTCATTATGCTCAGTGAAATAAGCCAGGTGGAGAAAGACAAGTGCCAGATGATTTCCCTCATTTGTGGAGTATAACAACGAAGCAAAACTGAACGAACAAAACAGCAGCAGACTCACAGACTCCAAGAAGGGACTAGCAGTTACCAAAGGAGAGGGGTAGGAGAGGGGTGGAGGAGGGCGGGTCGGGAGAGAGGGACAAGGGGATTGAGGGGTATTTTGATTGGCACACACGGTGTGGGGGGATCATGGGTTAGACAGTGTAGCACAGAGAAGGCAAATAGTGACTCTGTGGCATCTTACTACACTGATGGGCAGTGACTGCAATGGGGTATAGGGGGAGATGATGATATGGGTGAATGTAGTAACCACACTGTTTTTTCATGTGACACCTTCAAAAGAGTGTATATCAATAATACCTTAATTTAAAAAATAAATAAATAGATTAGAGGTTGCCAAGGAGCTAGGTGAATGATGGGATAGGAAGTGACTTTAATGAATATAAGGTTTGGTTTTGGGTTGATGAACTGTAATTAGTAATAACAGTTGCACAACATTGTAATGTACTAAAAGACATGTGTACACTTCAAAATGGTTAATACAGTGAATTGTTTTATGTGAATTTTATCTCAATAAAATAGGTAAAAAAAAAAAGAAAATTGTGGGTAAATCTGAAAATAGACACAATCCAAAGGGAAATATTCATTTATACAAGCATATTCTTTCCTCTGTGATATTAAAATTACTTGAATAAATGGAGATACACCCTTTTATAGAAAGGCTCAATGTTCTTTGACAAAATTCCTATAAGAATTTCAACAATTTTTTTTATTTTTTTCCTCTCTGATTTTTAACATATTGTGTACTCTACAAAAGCATTCTAAGTCCTAGGGATGTAATGTAGAGCACAGTAACTATAGTTAATACTGCATGGTATTTTAAAAGTTGCAAGAGTAGTTCTTAAAAGTTGTCATCACAAGAAAAAAATTATAAATACACGTGGTGATGGATGTTACCCATAGTCTGGTAATCATTTTGCAAAATATACATATATCAAATCATTATACTTTATGTCTAATATTTGAGAAATGTTATATGTCAACTGTATCTCAATTTTTAAAAAATGTTAAAGCTAACCAAAGCCATCTATATATTCAATGCAATTCTATCAAAAATCTAACAGCATTTTTCACATAAATAGAAAAAAACAATACTGAAATGTGCATGGAACCACAAAAGACACAGAATACTCTGAGTTAATCACAAAGAACAAAGCTGGAGTCATCACACTTCCTGTTTTCACACTCTACTACAAAGCTTCAGTACTAAGGCAATATGGTACTGTCATGAAAATAAGACACACAGACCAATGGAACAGAATCAAGAGCCCAGATATAAACCCTTGCCTAGTTAACTAATATTTACCAAGGTAGTCAATAACCCTCAATGTGGGAAGGATAGTCTCTTCAATAAATTGTTCTGTGAAAACTAGATAACCACATGCATTAAAATGAAACTGAACCCTTAACACCAGTCACAAAAATTAACTTGACGTGAATTAAAGACTTAAACATAAGATCTGATAGCATAAAATTCATGGAAGAAAACAGGGAAGATGCTATTTTCATGTTAATCTGGCAATTTTTTGGATATGACACCAAAAGCACAGCAATAAATGAAAAAATCAAGTGGTACCACAGCAAACTAAAAAGCTTCTTTCAACAGAATAATTTACTTTAAAAAAATGAAGCCTAAAAAGCTAAAAATTATCAGTTAGAGCTACATATATCACCATGAATATTATCCAAAACCATTATGTTAGTTTTAATAAAGGAAGTGTTCAGGATAAGGCACAAATTGTGAGATGACAAAATGTTACTAGAACCACTGAAATTCACAATGACTGGAGTATCATACACAGTGGCACAAAGCAGAGAATGAACAGAAATGAGTTGAGGTGAACTTATAATGTAAGTTAATTGATTCAGACTTGGTCTCAGGGTAGGGGGACACCACAATCAGTTTTCAGTGAATGTAGAATATCATAGAAAACTCATTCTGACTACTGGTAGATGGGGAGGAAACAAAATTGGATGGAAGGACACAGCTGACTCTGTTGCAGTCATTCCAAGAGCCAAGTGATGTGGATCATGGAGGAGAAGAGAACACACATGTTAGATATTTTAGGAGTTGAAATGAAAAATATTTGGTGACTAATTGTTGAAGTTCACAGAGAAAAGCAGTGGAGGAGGAATTCCAGGGTTCTGGCTTGGGCACCCAGAGGTATCCACTGAGATGGGGAAAATCACATGCTCATGTTTTTGAATAGTCTCTCATAAAAAATCACTGTCTCCTTTTTACAGTGGCTTTCCCTATTTAAGGACTTCAGGTATCCTGTCAAATAATATATGCTTCACATAAAATGCTGTACATTTCCATACTGTATGTCCTTCTTTTCAAATACAGGATGCATACATTCACACACACATTGTAAAAATCACAAATAATAGTTTTACAGTAGCTAAAGTTCTTTTCACTAATCTTTTCCTTTAATGTTATACTATAGTTGAGTGGTTAACACACCATCCTAACATAGTTACACTTTTCTAAGTCTGACTGTCCATTTTTCTCCATTACCAGTGTGTTTTGTACTTTCACATGCTTTTGTGTTGCTGATAACTATCTTTTCACTTCATCTTGAAGAACTCCTTTCAGCATATCTTGCAAGCATGTCCAGGGGTGATGAACTCCCTCAGCCTCTGTCTGGCAAAGCCTTTATGTGTTCTTCATATCTGAAAGATAACTGGCAGACAGAGTAATCTTGACTGGAACACTTCTTAAGCCTGTTCACTATCAAGCTTCTCTTTACTTTTCTGCATTTATCAACATATTAATTTTATTTTCTCTTACTACAAATGCATTTTCTTAATATAGCTATTTCAGGGACATCGCATACCTGGAATTTAACACCTCCAATTACAAAAATCCCTAGAAAAATCTCTCATTCCCTCAACTCAGGTCAAATACTCATCAATAAAATCTTCAGTGTGGGACTAGGAGGGTGGTGCTTTATGAATTGGCCCATCTGGGTTATGTACCAGCAGTAGCATAATGTGGACAGGAATTCAGAGCCTACAAGTGCAGTACCCATGCCAAAGGATAGTTCTGTACACAATAAAAATGGGATTTCAAATCAGTGAATTAAGGGAGAATGAATCAGGTGGTGAAAGGCCAACTGGCTATTCATTTGGAAAAATAAAAAGTTGGATCTTCACTTCACACCATATTTAACCAAGCAACAACAAGGAGGGGCCAACAGTCTAATCTAATCTAACATCAAATAAATTAGATTATTCAGTTTAAACACATTTGTTTCATATGTTTTAGAGGAAAACAAACCTGATAAAATACTAAGTTCTAAGAATAATTTTCTTGTATCAATTCATGAACCTGAAATTCCTTTCATACAATGGACTGATAGACAATTTCATTTCTAATATTCAAGTTCTGATCATAAGTGCTCCTATCTCTAATAACAGAAAGTCCAAGTTCAGTAATTGTGAGGAAGGTAATATTATCTCCGTTTTGCAGATGAGGAAATTGAGCCACAGAGAGATGAAATGAGTACTTAGATCACACAAATAATAAGTGGCAGAGATTGAACAGCTTGTCTGAGAAAACTATGCCATGTTGCATACTTCGAGGAAGGAAAATGTGGCATTCTACCACACTATATACAAATGCAGATAGTTCTCAGATCACATAGAATCTGGACTTCACACCTAAATTTTAACACATTTCAAACAAAATTGGACTGAGACACAAGGGTCCTCTTATATATTTAACTTTAGGTTTCAGTAGTTTCTCAGGATCAAAGTGCCTTTTCCCTACCTAGTTTGTGTGAGAAAAAAATGTGGAAAAAATGGAGAAAAACTATAAATAAACAGACATGTAATTATTCAGCACTTTATAAATAAAACTTTCAAAATGGTCAGAGTTGAAGATATAATTTGAGAAAAAGTAAACAGAATGGAAGATTTTACAGGAGTGGTAGATTCAGGTTGGAGGGCAATCACACAGAATAGGATGGGTCCAATTGAGCAAAGGAAGTGAAAGGAAAGGAGTGACACACAGCAGCAATTCACCGGAGAATTCCGCTTTATTAGGGAAAGGTGCTGGGTAATATAGGAAGGGGCATGGGGTGATTGTGGTGTCACTTCTATGGGGCTGGTGGCTATTGGCTAGGTGCTGGGATTAGGGGGGCGAAGGGTGATTGGGGTTCAGGTGGCGCCGGCGGGAACTGAGGACCCGGAAGAGAAGCAGGAATTTCGCCATCTTATGGGTGGGGGCCCTTCAGGAAGAGAATCAATGACAAGGAAAATCAGTAGACAAAGATGCTTGTGGAGAAAATACGAAAATCTGAAGAGGAGATTCTCAAGATGGCGGCATGAGTAGGGCAATAGAAGTCTCCTCCCAAAACCATGTATATTTTGAAAATACAGCAAATACAACTATTCCTAAAAGAGTGACCAGAAGATATAGTACTCGAGCCAGGCTACATCTGTGATAGCCCAACATCCATGGAAAAGGTAGGATACAAAGCTGTGTGACACGCGGAACCTGAGCACTTCCCCCACCCCAGCACACCAGCGGGAGGAAGGGAATCAGAGTGGGGAGGGAGTGGAAGTACAGGAATACTAAATAACCAGCTCTGGTGGTTGGCCCCGGGAGCAGAGACACACATTGCATGGTGCACAGGATATTGGAGGAGCGGAAAAGCAAGGTCCGAGACTGAAACTGCAAACAGGTTCCTACAGCTGGCTGTCCTGGGACAAAAGAAAAGCAGGTGCTTTAAAAGTCTTAAAGGGACAAAGGATTAACAGGTGGAAAAATCGTCCTGGCACACGCACCCCAGCAGGCTGGGAACTTTAAGGAACGTCAGGCACCCTAACCCCCTGGGTGGCAATGCAGCTCTGAACCCACTCACGGTGATGAGCAGCCTGCTGCTCCTTTTCCCCTGCTGGCACTGCAAGCCAACCAGCTGACACACCATTGCTGTGGAACAGCTGGGAAGCAGGCCCGACTACAGCAACCACACAGCTTAGCAAAGAGGCTTCTCCCTGTGGGCGGCAAACCAGCCCAGCCCCAAAGGCTTCTCCCTGTGTGCAGTTGACTGACACAGACAGCGGAGACCAGCACAGAGTCCGGGAGGCACAAAGGGGCTTTGTTCTCACAGCAGAACACGCACCGCTCGCCTGCAACCCCTGCTAGTGCCCTAGGCCATCCCAAGGACCACCCTGCCCATGGCAGCTCAGGGGATTAAACCAGAGGCTGCTCTCTGGGCACAGTTGACTGGCACAGAGGAGATGGGAGCAGAGTCCAGAAGGCACGAAGGGGCTCTGTTCTCGCAGTGGAACATGCTCCACTTGCTTGCAACTGCTCCCTGTGCGCGGTTGGCCAGTACAGACAGCAGAGACAGGTGCAGAATCTGGGAAGCATGAAGGGGCTCTATTCTTGCAGCAGAACACACGCCACTCGCCTGCACACCCTGCCACTGCCCTAGGCCATCCCAAGGGCTTCCCTGCCCACGGCAGCTCAGGGGATTAACTCAGAGGCTGTTCCTTGTACGCATTGACTGGCACAGACAGTGGATATGGGTACGGAGACTGGGTAGGCATAAAGGGGCTTTGCTCTTGCAGCAGAACATGTGCTGCTGGCCTGCAACCCCTACCAAGGCCTCCCCACCCATGGCAGCTTAGGGGATTAACCCAGAGACTGCTCCCCGTGTGCTAATACATGGCACAGACAGGCAATGCAAACAGCAAGCAGGAAGGGACTTTGTTCTCCCAGCTGACACATGTGCCACTCGCCAGTGACCATTCCCATCATCGCCATGAAAAGGCAGAAGAACCCTGTTCAGTCCAAAATCCCTCAAACATGAGAGAGAGAGGGCTTGGTGAGACTGAAATCACCAATCTTCCTGAAAAAGAATTCAAAGTAAAAGTCATAAGCATACTGATAGAGCTACAGAGAAATATTCAAGAGCTACAGGATGAATTCAGCAGGGAGATAACAGAAATAAAACAAACAGTGGAAGGATTTAAGAGCAGACTGAATGAGGTGGAAGAGACTGTTAATGGAATAGAAATTAGATAACAGGAATAGAGAGAAGCTGAGGCAGAGAGAGATAAAAGGATCTCTAGGAATAAAAGAATATCAAGAGAACTGTGTGGCAAATCCAATCAGAACAATATTTGCATTATAGGGGGACCAGAAGAAGAAGAGAGAGAAAAAGGGACAGAAAGTGTCTTTGAAGAAATAATTGCTGAAAACTTCCCCAAGATGGGGAAGGAAATAGTTTCTCAGATCATGGAAGTCCACAGATCTCCAAACACACGGGACCCAAGGAGGACAACACCAAGACATATAATAATCGAAATGGCAAAGATCAAAGAGAAGAACAGGATATTAAAGGCAGCCAGAGAGAGAAAAATGATCACCTAAGAAGGAAAACCCATCAGGCTATCGTCAAACTTCTCAGCAGAAACCATACAGGCCAGAAGGGAATGGCATGATATATTCAGTGCAATGAAACATAAGGACCTCGAACCAAGAATACTGTATCCAGCAAGATTACCATTTAAATTTGAAGGAGGGATTAAACAATTCCAGATGAGCAAAACTTGAGGGAATTTACCTCCCATAAACCATATCTACAATGTATATTAAAGGGATTGCTCTACATGGAAGTATGCCTAAGGCTAAATAGGTGTCAACAGAGAATATAAAACTACAGCAAAGAAAGTAGACCAACAAATACTAATTAAATGCAAAATAAAATCAGCTATCCACAAAATCAGACAAGGGAAATACAAAGAGTATAGAATAAAATACCTAAAATATAAAGAGTGGAAGAGGGGGAAAAAGAATGGAGAGAAATAGAGAATCATCAAACTGTGTTTGCAATAGCATAAAAAGTGAGTTAAGTTAGACAGATAGTAAAGAAGCTTTTCTTGAACCTTTGATGACCACGAATCCAAAGCCTTCAAGTCAATGAGCACATATCTATTGATAACCACCCTAAAAGTAACTGGACTGATTGCACCAATCAAAAGACACAGAGTTATAGAATGGATAAAAATCTACACCTATCTATATGTTGCCTACAAGAGACTCACTTCAAACCCAAAGACATACCCAGACTAAAAGTGAAGGGATGGAAAAAGATATTTCATGCAAACAATAGGGAAAAAAACAGGTGTTGCAGTACTTGTACCAGACAAAACAGACTTCAAAACAAAGAAAGTAACAAGAGACAAAGAAGGACATAATATAATGATAAAGGGATCAGTCCAACAAGAGAATATAACTATTAAAAATATCTATGAACCCAACACAGGAGTGCCTACATATGTGAAACAAATACTAACAGAATAAAAGGGTAAAATACAATGCAATGCATTCATTTTAGGAGACTTCAATACACCACTCACTCCAAAGGACAGATCAACAAGAAAGAAAATAAGTAAGGAGACAGAGGCATTGAACAACACATTAGTACAGATGAACTTAAAAGACATCTACAGAACTCTCCACCAAAAAGCAACAGGATACACATTCTTTTCAAGTGCACACAGAATGTTTTCCAGAATAGACCACATACTAGGCAACTAAAAGAGCTTCAGTAAATTTAGAGAGACTGAAATTGTACCGAGCAACTTCTCAGATCAGAAGAGTATAAAACTAGAAATAAACTTTACAAAGAAAAAAAGGCTCACAAACACATTAAGGCTTAACAATATGCTCCTAAATAATCAATGGATCAATGACCAAATTAAAACAAGATAAAGCAATATATGGAGACAAATGAAAACAACAGCACAATGCCCCAACTTCTGTGGGACATAGCAAAGGCAGTTCTAAGAGAAAAGTATATAACAATCCAGACCTATTTAAAGAAGGAAAAACAATCCAAAATGAAGAGTCTAAAGACACAATTCTTGAAACTGGAAAAAGAAAAACAGAGGGGTGGAACCAAGATGGTGGCGTGAGTAGAACAGCGCAAATCTCCTCCCCAAACCACATATACCTATGAAAATATAACAAAGACAACTCTTCCTAGAATAAAGACCAGAGGACACAGGACAACATCCAGACCACACAGACACCTGCAAGAAACCAGCGCCCCGCAAAGGGGGTAAGATACAAGCCCTGGCCTGGCGGGACACGAGCACCCCTCCCCCCAGCTCCCAGTGGGAGAAGAGGAGGCAGAGCGGGAGGGAGAGGGAGCCCAGGACTGCTGAACACCCAGCCCCAGCCATATGGACCAGAGCGCAGACACAGTGCATGCATGGGGTCCTGGATACTAGGAAAACAGGGCAGCAAGACTGGTGAGCGGGTATCGGAGGCCGGTGGCAGAGAACAAAAGAAAAGCTAGTGGCATTTTTTCTTTCTTTCTTTTTTTATTTATTTTTAATTTTGTTGTTGTTGTTGTTATTGTTTTATTAAGGCGAGTGCTTTTTGGAAGTCTTAGAGGGGTAGGGAGGGACACTTAGTCCAGAGGTAGGGAATCCGGGGGTCTCTGGGCACTCTAACCCCCTGGGCAGCAGGAAGCACGGAGGCCCCTTATGGAGATAAATAGCCTCCCGGCCACTCCCCTTCCAACACAACTCCACCATTTTGGAGCAGCGGCCCAAGCCAGGCCACGCCCACAGCAACAGTGGAGATAAACTCCATAGTGGCCAGGCAAGAATCAGAAGCCCCGTCTATGTGCAGCTGCCCAGAACAAGCCACTAGAGGTTGCTCTTCTCCCAGGAGAGGAAGGTCACAAACCAACAAGAAGGGAAGTTCTTCCAGCTGTCACTCGTCCCAGCTCTGCAAACTATTCCTATCACCATGAAAAGACAAAATTACAGGCAAACCAAGATCACAGAGGCAACACCAGAGAAGGAGACAGACCTAACCAGTCTTCCTGACAAAGAATTCAAAATAAAAATCATAAACATGCTGACAGAGAGGCAGAGAAATACGCAAGAGAAATGCGATGAAGTCTGGAGGGAGATCACAGAAGCCAGGAAGGAGATTACAGAAATGAAACAAACTCTGGAAGGGTTTATAAGCAGAATGGATAAGATGCAAGAGGCCATTGATGGAATAGAAACCAGAGAACAGAAATGCATAGAATCTGACATAGAGAGAGATAAAAAGATCGCCAGGAATGAAACAATACTAAGAGAACTGTGTGACCAATCCAAAAGGAACAATATCTGTATTATAGGGGTACCAGAAGAAGAAGAGAGAGAAAAAGGGATGGAAAGTATCTTTGAAGAAATAATTGCGGAAAACTTCCCTAAACTGGGGGAGGAAATAATCGAACAGACCACGGAAACACACAGAATCCGCAACAGAAAGGATCCAAGAAGGACAACACCAAGACACATAATAATTAAAATGGCAAAGATCAAGGACAAGGAAAGAGTGTTAAAGGCAGCTAGAGAGAAAAAGGTCACCTATAAAGGAAAATCCAACAGGCTAACATCAGACTTCTTGACAGAAACCCTACAGGCCAGAAGAGAATGGCATGATATATTTAATGCAATGAAACAGAATGGCCTTGAACCAAGGATACTGTATCCAGCACGACTATCATTCAAATATGAAGGCGGGATTAAACAATTCCAAGACAAGCAAAAGCTGAGGGAATTTGCTTCCCACAAACCACCTCTACACGGCATCTTACAGGGACTGCTCTAGATGGGAGCACTCCTAAAAAGAGCACAGAACAAAACATCCAACATATGAAGAATGGAGGAGGAGGAATAAGAAGGGAGAGAAGAAAAGAATCTCCAGACAGTGTATATAACAGCTCAATAAGTGAGCTAAGTTAGGCAGTAAGATACTAAAGAGGCTAACCTTGAACCTTTGGTAACCACAAATTTAAAGCCTGCAATGGCAATAAGTACATATCTTTCAATGGTCACCCTAAATGTTAATGGGCTGAATGCACCAATCAAAAGACACAGAGTAATAGAATGGATAAAAAAGCAAGACCCATCTATATGCTGCTTACAAGAAACTCACCTCAAACCCAAAGACATGTACAGACTAAAAGTCAAGGGATGGAAAAACATATTTCAGGCAAAAAACAGCAAGAAGAAAGCAGGGGTTGCAGTACTACTATCAGACAAAATAGACTTCAAAACAAAGAAAGTAACAAGAGATAAAGAAGGACACTACATAATGATAAAGGGCTCAGTCCAACAAGAGGATATAACCGTTCAAAATATATATGCACCCAACACAGGAGCACCAGCATATGTGAAACAAATACTAACAGAACTAAAGGGGGAACTCTACATCCAAAAGCAACAGGATATACATTCTTCTCAAGTGCACATGGAACATTTTCCAGAATAGACCACATACTAGCCCACAAAAAGAGCCTCAGCAAAATCCAGAATATTGAAATTCTACCAACCAATTTCTCAGACCACAAAGGTATAAAACTAGAAATAAATTCTACAAAGAAAACAAAAAGGCTCACAAACACATGGAGACTTAAAAACATGCTCTTAAATAATCAATGGATCAATGAACAAATTAAAATAGGGAGCGAGGAATATATAGGAAAAAATGACAACAACAACACTAAGCCCCAACTTCAGTGGGATGCAGCGAAAGCAGTCTTAAGAGGAAAGTATATAGTGATCCACGCACACTTGAAGAAGAAAGAAAAATCCCAAATGAATAGTCTAACATCACAATTATCGAAATTGGAAAAAGAAGAACAAATGAGGCCTAAACTCAGCAGAAGGAGGGACATAATAAAGATCAGAGAAGAAATAAACAAAATTGAGAAGAATAAAACAATAGCAAAAATCAATGAAACCAAGAGCTGGTTCTTTGAGAAAATAAACAAAATAGATAAGCCTCTAGCTAAACTTATTAAGAGAAAAAGAGTATCAACACAAATCAACAGAATCTGAAATGAGAACAGAAAAATCACGACAGACTCCACAAAATACAAAAAACTATTAAAGACTACTATAAAAACCTATATGCCAAAAAGCTGGAAAACCTAGAAGAAATGGACAACTTCCTAGAAAAATACAACCTTCCAAGACTGACTAAGGAAGAAACACAAAAGTTAAACAAACCAATTACAAGCAAAGAAATCAAAACGGTAATCAAAAAACTACCTAAGAACGAAACCCCCGGGCTGGGTGGATTTACCTCGGAATTTTATCACACACACAGAGAAGACATAATACCCATTTTCCTTAAAGTTTTTGAAAAAATAGAAGAGGAGGGAATACTCCCAAACTCATTCTATGAAGCCAACATCACCCTAATACCAAAACCAGGCAAAGTCCCCACCAAAAAAGAAAATTACAGACCAATATCCCTGATGAATGTAGATGCAAAAATGCTTAATAAAATATTAGCAAACCGAATTCAAAAGTATATCAAAAGGATCATACACCATGACCAAGTGGGATTCATCCCAAGGATGCAAGGATGGTACAACATTAGAAAATCCATCAACATCATCCACCACATCAACAAAAAGAAAGACAAAAACCACATGATCATCTCCATAGATGCTGAAAAAGCTTTTGACAAAATTCGAAATCCATTCATGATAAAAACTCTCAACAAAATGGGAAGAGAGGGCAAGTACCTCAACATAACAAAGGCCATATATCACAAACCCACAGCCAACATTATACTGAACAGCGCGAAGCTGACAGCTTTTCCTCTGAGATCGAGAACTAGACAGGGATGCCCACTCTCCCCACTGCTATTTAACATAGTGCTGGAGGTCCTAGCCATGGCACTCAGACAAAACAAAGAAATACAAGGAATCCAGATTGGTAAAGAAGAAGTTAAACTGTCACTATTTGCAGATGACATGATATTGTACATAAAAAACCCTAAAGACTCCACCCCAAAACTACTAGAACTGATATCGGAATACAGCAAAGTTGCAGGATACAAAATTAACACATAGAAACCTGTAGCTTTCCTATACACTAAAAATGAACCAATAGAAAGAGAAATCAGGAAAACAATTCTATTCACAATTGCATGAAAAGAATAAAATACCTAGGAATAAATCTAACCAAAGAAGTGAAAGACCTATACTCTGAAAACTACAAGTCACTCTTAAGAGAAATTAAAGGGGACACTAACAGATGGAAACTCATCCCATGCTCGTGGCTAGGAAGAATTAATATCGTCAAAATGGCCATCCTGCCCAAAGAAATATACATATTTGATGCAATCCCTATCAAATTACCAGCAACATTCTTCAATGAACTGGAACAAATAATTCAAAAATTCATATGGAAATGCCAAAGACCCCGAATAGCCAAAGCAATCCTGAGAAAGAAGAATAAAGTAGGGGGGATCTCACTCCCTAACTTCAAGCTCTACTATAAAGCCATAGTAATCAAGACAATTTGGTACTGGCACAAGAACAGAGCCACAGACCAGTGGAACAGACTAGAGACTCCAGACAGTCACCCAAACATATATGGTCAATTAATATTTGATAAAGGAGCCATGGACATACAATGGCGAAATGACAGTCTCTTCAACAGATGGTGCTGGCAAAACTGGACAGCTACATGTAGGAGAATAAAACTGGACCATTGTCTTACCCCATATACAAAAGTAAACTCAAAATGGATCAAAGACCTGAATGTAAGTCATGAAACCATTAAACTCTTGGAAAAAAACACAGGCAAAAACCTCTTAGACATAAACATGACTGACCTCTTCTTGAACATATCTCCCCGGGCAAGGAAAACAGCAGCAAAAATGAACAAGTGGGACTATATTAAGTTGAAAAGCTTCTGTACAGCAAAAGACACCATCAATAGAACAAAAAGGAACCCTACAGTATGGGAGAATATATTTGTAAATGACAGATCCGATAAGGGTTTGACGTCCAAAATATATAAAGAGCTCACATGCCTCAACAAACAAAAAACAAATAATCCAATTAAAAAATGAGCAGAGGAACTGAACAGACAGTTCTCCAAAGAAGAAATACAGATGGCCAACAGACACATGAAAGGATGCTCCACATCGCTAATTATCAGAGAAATGCAAATTAAAACTACAATGAGGTATCACCTCACACCAGTAAGGATGGCTGCCATTCAAAAGACAAACAACAACAAATGTTGGTGAGGCTTGAAGAAAGGGGAACCCTCCTACACTGCTGGTGGGAATGTAAATTAGTTCAACCATTGTGGAAAGCAGTATGGAGGTTCATCAAAATGCTCAAAACAGACTTACCATTTGACCCAGGAATTCCACTCCTAGGAATTTACCCTAAGAATGCAGCAATCAAGTTTGAGAAAGATAGATGCACCCCTATGTTTATCGCAGCACTATTTCCAATAGCCAAGAATTGGAAGCAACCTAAATGTCCATCAGTAGATGAATGGATAAAGAAGATGTGATACATATACACAATGGAATACTACTCAGCCACAAGAAGAGGGCAAATCCTCCCATTTGCAGCAACATGGATGGAGCTGGAGGGTATTATGCTCAGTGAAATAAGCCAAGCGGAGAAAGAGAAATACCAAATACCAAATGATTTCACTCATCTGTGGAGTATAAGAACAAAGGAAAAACTGAAGGAACAAAACAGCAGTGGAATCACAGAACCCAACAATGGACTAACAGGTACCAAAGGGAAAGGGACTGCGGAGGATGGGTGAGTAGGGAGGGATAAGGGGGGGGAAGAAGGGGGTTATTTAGATTAGCATGCATGGGGGGGTGGGAGAAAGGGGAGGGCTGTACAACACAGAGAGGATGAGTAGTGATTCTACAACATTTTGCTATGCTGATGGACAGTGACTGTAAAGGGGTTTATAGGGGGGACCTGGTATAGGGGAGAGCCTAGTAAACATTATATTATTCATGTAAGTGTAAATATTAATGATAATAAAAAAAAAGACAGGAAGAAAAGGGGGATTACTCCCTGATAGGATAAAACTAACTGTAAATCAACGATTAATGCATGCTTTAAATATCCTTAATTTTGATCACTTAAAGGGTGTCAGATGATCAGCTATGGAGGTACATTTTTCTGATAATATTCCTTTCTCTTAAAAAAAAAAGCAGTTCCTGTGTGGTGACCTCCAATGAGTTCTACACAATGGTATAAAGGGCATATCAAAGTGAGGGCAAAGGGTCTGTTTGTGTTTATACAGGGGATCAAAGCCTAATTGGGCTACCCAGAAAATGAACTAAGATATGATATGAAGAAGAACTTCCAACATCAGCACTCTCTGGAAGAGTCATACCAGAAGATGATCATCAAAAAACCTCAACAAAGATCCAGGCGATGCTGCAGTTGTAGCTGCATTCATCCCACCAGTTCCTGGACTTGCCATTGGAATGAAGAAGGAGATATCTAAGCTGGCCTGTGTATACAGTAAAACAACAAATTTGACTGGATCTATACTGTTGGAACTCAACCAAGAATTAGGAGAAGTACAAGTTGTAGCGCTCCAAAATCTTATGACTACAGACTGTTAAGAGAACATGTGGGATGTGAACAGTTCCCAGGAATGGGTTGTTTTAATTTGTCTGATTTCTCTCAGACTGTTCAAGTTCAGTTGGACAATATCCACCATATCATAGATAAGTTTTCACAAATGCCGGGTGCCTAACTGGTTTTCTTGGTTTCACTGGAGATGGCTGGTAATTATAGGTCTGCTTTGGTTATGTAACTGTTTTCCTATTATGTTAATGTGTGTACGCAATTAAATTAGTAGTTTAAAACCTATACATGCTTAAGTTACTCTACAAGAAGATATGTCAAAGAAATAATCAATCTTCCCATGTTTTCTTCCATCTGCTACTCCTATTGCTTTTCTTCTTCCTTCCTAATTACAACCCTTAAATAGAATTTGTGCCTCATATTGAATTTACCGAGTATCATAATTCTTCCAAGTGGTAAAGATAACTCAAGACAAATACTGGGCATAAAGGCCACAGGGCATAAATCTTCAAAGAAGTAAAAAGCTAACCTTTACAAACAATATTGCCTCTCTCTCACTTACCAACTTTACATTTCCCTGTATGGCCCCGGAAGATGACTGGTTAGCCAGAGACGGGTAAGATTCCTCAAGGGAGGAACAACCCAAGACAGGCACAGTCACAGGGGGGCCATCAGGTGAGAAATTGGGGATCAACAGAGGTGAGGCTTAGAACCTCACCCCCCCTGTTTTGAGAGAAATCTTCTGCATCCATGGATGTTTTATTGCCCTTGTCTAGCTTGGATTAACACTTAGTCTACAGGCACACACCTGATCATCTACATTTGCTCTCTTAGAACACTAAACTATGTTTTCTACCTTTATCTTGCATCTACCTACCACTTCAGCATTTTATTAAAAAATAATAATAATAATAATAATAATAAGGGTTAAATGTGGGATTCACATATAAATCAAGTATAAAAATCAAATGAATATTCATATTTGACCTGATTGTTTATAGTTCATAACGTGTGATCAAAACCGAAAGTTTCTGTGATGACTGCCCTTGTACTGTTCACCATGTAAGAACTTATTCACTATGTAAGAATTTGTTCACCATGTAAGAACTTGTTCGTTATGCTTCAGAAGATTGGAGACTGACGAGAATTAGGCTTGGGGTGGATTAATGATTGTGCGTTGAGCATTGAGTCCCCTATACAGAAATTTATTGTTGTTAAGAACTATTTGATCAATAAATATGAGAGATGCCCTCTAAAAAAAAAAAAATTGCTATCTTGGCAAGAAAAAAGAAAAACAAATGTGGCCCAGATTCAGCAGAAGGAGGGACATAATAAAGATCAGAGAAGAAATAAATAAAATTGAGTAGAATGAAACAATAGAAAAAAATCAATGAAACCACGAGCTGATTCTCTGAGAAAATAAACAAAATATATAAACCCCTAGCCAGACTTATTAAGAAAAAAAGAGAATGTACACACATAAACAGAATCAGAAATGAGAAAGGAAAAATCATGACAGGCACCACAGAAATACAAAGAATTATTAGAGAATACTAGGAAAAACTATATGTTAACAAACTGGATAACCTACAAGAAATGGATAACTTTCTAGAAAAATTCAACCTTCCAAGACTGACCCTGACCCAGGAAGAAACAGAAAATCTAAACAGACCAATTACCAGCAATGAAATTGAATCAGTAACCAAAAAATTACCCGAGAACAAAACTCTCATACAAGTTGGATTCACTGCTGTATTTTATCAGACATTTATAAAAGACAATACCCATTGTCCTTAATGTTTTCCCAAAAAATGAAGAGGAGTGAATACTCTCAAACTCATTCTGTGAAGCCAGCATCACTCTAATACCAAAACCAGACAAAGACACCACAAAAAAGAAAATTACAGAACAATATCCCTGATGAACTTAGATGCAAAAATATTCAACAAAATATTAGCAAACCGAATTCAAAAATACATCAAGAGGATCATACACCATGATCAAGTGGGAATCATCCAAGGGATGCAAGGATGGTACAACATTCGAAAATCCATCAACAAAAAGAAGGACAAAAACCACATGATCATCTCCATAGATGAAAAAGCTTTCAACAAAATTCAACATCCATTCATGATAAAAACTCTCAACAAAATGGGCATAGAGGGCAGGCACCTCAACATAATAAAGGCCATATATGACAAATGCCCTGCCAACATCATACTTAACAGCAAGAAGCTGAAAGCTTTTCCTTTAAGATTGGGAACAAGACAAGGAGGCTCACTCTCCTTGCTTATAATTATTCAACATAGTTCTAGAGGTCCTAGCCACAGAAATCAAACAACACAAAGAAATACAAGGCATCCCGATTGGTAATCAAGAAGTCAAACTGTCCCTGTTTGCAGATGACATGATACTGTATATAAAAACCCAAAAGAATCCACCCAAAACTACCAGAACTAATATCTGAATTCAGCAAAGTTGTGGGATACAAAATTAATACACAGAAACCTGTTGCATTCCTACACACTAACAATGAACTAGCAGAAAAAGAAATCAGGAAAACAATTCCATTCACAGCTGCATAAAAAAGAATAAATTACCTAGGAATAAACCTAACCAAGGAACTGAAAGACCTATACCCAGAAAATTACAAGCCACCCTTAAGAGAAATTAAAGAGGACACTAACAAATGGAAATTCATCTCATGCTCTTGGCTAGGAAGAATTAATATTGTCAAAATGGCCAAAGCAATCTTCAGATTCAATGCAAACTGTATCAAAATACCAACAGCATTGTTCAATGAACTGGAACAAACAGTTCTAAAATTCATATGGAACCACAAAAGACCCCAAATAGCCAAAGAGATCCTGAGAAGGAAGTATAAAGCAGGGGGGATCCTGCTTCCCAATTTTAAGCTCTACAACAAAGCCACAGTAATGAAGACAATTTGGTGCTGGCACAAGAACAGACCCATAGACCAGTGGAATGGAATATAGAGTCCAGATATTAACCCAAGCATATATGGTTAATTAATATATGATAAATGAGCCATGGATATACAATGGGGAAATGATAGCCTCTTCAACAGCTGGTGTTGGCAAAACTGGACAGCTACATGTAAAAGAATGAAACAGATTATTGTTTAACCCCATACACAAAAGTAGACTCAAAATGGATCAAAGACCTGAAAGTAAGTCATGAAACCATAAAACTCTTAAAAGAAAACATAGATAAAACTCTCTTGAATATAAACATGAGCAACTTCTTCATGAACATATCTCCACAGGCAGGGAAACAAAAGCAAAAATGAAAAATTGGGGCTATATTAAATTTAAAAAGCTTCTGTACAGCAAAGGACACCATCAGTAGAACAAAGGGGCATCCTACAGTATGGGAGAATATATTCATAAATGACATATCTGATAAGGGACTGACATCCAAAATATACAAAGAGCTCATGCACCTCAATGAACAAAAAGCAAATAGCCCAATTAAAAAATGGGCAGAGGATCTGAACAGACACTTCTCCAAAGAAGAAATTCATATGGCCAACACACACATGAAAATCTGCTCCACAATGCTAATCATCAGAGAAATACAAATTAAAACCACACTGAGATATCAACTCACACCAGTTAGGATGGCCACCATCCAAAAGACAAACAACAACAGATGTTGGCAAGGATGTGGGGAAAGGGGAACCCTCCTACACTGCTGGTTGGAATGTAAATCAGTTCAACCATTGTGGAAAGCAGTATGGAGGGTCCTCAAAAAACTCAAAATAGAATACCATTTGACTCAGGAATTCCACTCCTAGGAATTTACCCAAAGAACACAACTTCTCAGATTCAAAAAGACATATGCACCCCTATGTTTATTGCAGCACTATTTACAATAGCCAAGAGATGGAAGCAACCTAAGTGTCCATCAGTAGATGAATGGACAAAGAAGATATGGTACATATACACAACGGAATATTATTTAGCCATAAGAAGAAAACAAACCTATCATTTGCAACAACATGGATGGAGCGGGAGGATATTATGCTCAGTGAAATAAGCCAAGAGAAAGACAAGTATCAAATGATTTCACTCATATGTGGAGTATAAGAACAAAGCAAAAACTGAAGGAACAAAACAGCAGCAGACTCACAGAACCCAAGAATGGACTAACAGTTACCAAAGGGAAAGGGACTGAGGAGGATGGGTGGGTAGGGAGGGATAAGGATAAAAGGGGCATTATAGTTAGCACACATAATGTAGTGGTGGGCATGGGGAAGGCAGTATAGCACAGAGAAGACAAGTAGTGATTCTATAGCATTTTCCTATGCTGACAGACAGTGACTGCAATGGGGTATGTGGTGAGGACTTGGTAATGGGGGGAATCTAGTAACCACAGTACTGCTCATGTAATTGAATATTAATGATACCAAAATTTTTTTAATTTTAAAAATTAAAAGAAAAGAAAAATTGAGGACACGGACGATAGAGTAGATATAATACCCTCAACCCTATATTGTTTTAGTAACATCGTGACAGTTTTCCTGCTTCCCATTGTTTCTTATTTCTATTCTGCACATTAATGTCAAAGCACATTTCTGAATGCATCTATTGACTGTGTTTATGGGAGGAGTCATTAGCTTGCTCACTAATTCCCTTTCTCCTTGTAATTCATGGGAATACCAACATCCAAAAGAAAGTATAATATAATCACAGGATATAAGATGCCCTGTTGATCTGGACCTGACGAATTGCTCTATTTTGATTGTGACACCTCACTATTGCTCTATCATAGCTGGCCAACAGGTGAACCTACTATGACAGTGACATGTATGTTCACTATTTTCTTCAAAGCAGCCTGTCTATATCATAATGCTTAATTGTGCTTTACATTTCACATCACATTTCCACATTTCAGGTTTCTGTTTCTATTAGCATTTAAGAATAATATTTTTCAACCCAATCCCAGAAAATGAGTACCATTATGTTTATTTACCATTTAGTCTTTTCCATATTTGTTACCCAGTACAACAAAATCTATCCCAAGCTAAAACACCACTGACCTGACCCAAGTACCACATAGAAAACTGTTACCAGTCATTATTTGGATATGACACCAAAAGCACAGCAATAAACAAAAAAATGAAGTTGTACCACACCAAACTAAAACACTTCTTTCAACAGAATAATTTACTTTTAAAAAATGAAGCCTAAGAAGCTAAAAATCATCAGTTAGAGTTACTTATATCAAAACAAAAACATACCATTTAAAGGCTATCAGATTTTCAAGCTACCATTCTCCAACTCCACATCAATATTCTGTGCATCAGTCTAGTAAATTCTTTGTCTCCTTAAATTCTTCATCCTTAACAAGCTGAAAATGTGTTCTCACACTCAGCCAACATTCCAACCTTGGCTTTATTTAGTATAGAAAAATGATATAATGATACTATTATTCCACATTTCAAGAGTGTCTTTTCAAATTGTCCTACTCGAGAACTTTCAAAAGTTATATTTATTCTGAGTCTAAATGTAGTTCCTGACCAGACATGCTGTTCTAACACTTTAGATAGCAATGTTTTGTAACATAACTGTATTCATCCACTGTTAGATACATGTACTTAACATTCTAAAATCAGGGTGCATCTTATAAATGATCACAAACCTGTGATCAGCAGGTTGCAGTATAATAGGCAGAGTAGTTTTTCCTTGGAGGTTGATCTAATGGTCCAGTTGCAAACTATGGCTTCTTAGATTTAAGAGGATATGACAAATTTTTCTTAACTAAATGCTGAACTGAAAATGCTTCATGCAGTTTTATACTCACTCTTCAATCCAGGGGATGGCAAATTTCCTTAAAGGGCAAAATAATACAAATTTTAGGTTTTGCAGGCCATATTGTCTGTCACAGAATTGAGCTCTGCTATTAGAGCATGAAATCAGCCAAGACCACATGTAAATAGGGCATGGCTGTGTTGCAAAAAAAACAAAAACCAAAAAAAACTTTGTTCACAAAAACACATCATAGTTTGCCAGTCTTTGATCTAACTATAACCAATGCTAACAGCAGATATCGTTAAGTCTCCAATTTCCTTTGAACTTGAGTGATTTTTTAGTTAATAGACCTCAACAAGCTACATGTACCAGCATTACCTGGAAAGCCTTTTCAAACACAAATAAACACTGCCATTTTATGCCTGATGAATCTAACAGGTTCATGACCTGAGTATGTAGTCAGAAAGTTTCCTTATTATGTTTTCAGAATATGAAGCTTTTTCCTTTATTTGCTTCCAAATAACATATGTTTATCAAATACATACTTTAGATTATTTATCAAAGTAAGAAGAAGTAAAGAATATAATGTGGTGGCCATTTTCTTTGTTAGATAAGCCAGGTATGAAGAAAGCTAGATACTATTAGGTAACAGTTATAATGCTTTGGTTTATTTTCTGGTAAAAGACCCATTCATTCCGAGTTTGAGTGAAAAAAGAGATTATATTCCCAAACATCCCAAACATTCAATAGCTGCTACTTTGAAGAGGACAGACTTAACCTACATTATAAGATAGGCAATATAGTAACAGTAAAAATAATCTTTTATTATACACTAAGTAATGTTCTGAGCATTTTACTTTTTTTAATTCATTTAGTAACTAGTCAGGGAAAGTACACAATGAAGAAATATGTGACATAGAAAGGAATATGATGTGCCTAAGTGACATTCGAGGAGAGTGGCTCGAAGAATGTTTAACATGAATATGGGCAACAGAAAAATAAAATTAGGGCAGCCAGATGAGGCCATAATGTGGTAGTCAATTAAAGGCATGTAATTTAAATTTCATGAAATAAATAATAGGGGGAGCATAGATTTATCTGTCAGGCTACTAAAAAGGAAGATGTTCTAGGCAAAACAAAAATACCATCACCAGTATCACCAACAACAAAAAACCTATCTACAATTAGGAATTGAAAAAAAAAAGAGTTATGAGAGAACATGGCTCTTACTGATAACAGTGGAAAGTTAGACTATGAGAATACTACTAAGTTTACAATGAGAAAATGCTCAAGAATACAAAAAGAAAGAATCAGCTTGTCTTGTGTGTTTGACAATTTTATTACCAATTTCTGGTTTTATCAGACTGTGACTGTCATATTTCTACTTTCTAGGATTTGTTGAGAGTCTCCTTTTACAATGATATAGTTTAACTTATTTCCAAATGTTCCTTAGGCACATTAAAGGGTTTTCTTCATTGTTTTTAGGTACTAAGAAAAATACAATCTTGTGAAATTAAGAAGGATGTAATTTTGTTATAGTAGTTAATCTTGTAAGTATGAATTTGTAATCCATTAATTATTTACTTGCTTAGATAGTATCAAGTAATACTCAACTACATGTAACAGTGAAATTAGTGTTTCCTCTCTCCTCAGGAACCAAATTTCAGTAGATTTTATAACCTTTCTTATTGTTATCTTTATGATATTAACATACGAATGCCTGTATTACTTGACTTGGACCCCTAGCCTGATCAGAAAATCAGCTTACATTCCTTCTCAGGCATTGCCCTTTCCTCTTCTAATTTTATTATACATGTATCCTTTCTATATTGCCAAAGTACGTGTCACTAAGAAGACATTTTTGAAAATATTTTAGGTGCCCAACTTCTAAACTGACCACTTAGAATATAATTTCCCCTGACTTCCTCTTGCCTGGTACTCACTTATCTGGGTAGTTCTGGTATAGAAATTCTTCTTCTAATATCCATTGCTCCTTTCCTTGTTCCAACTTAAGATCACATCTAACTTGATGATGAAATATCATGTAAAAGGAAAAATGACACAGAATTTGGGCCAAGTTTCATGGGCAACAGGAACCCTAAAGGAGGAAGGAGGTAGTTTTTGGGCCTGTACCTTGATGAGGCTCATTTAAACCTTTCATGGGATGTGAGAATATAAAAATTCTTCCTGGTGAACAAAAGAGGTAAACAACCTCAGAATCCTAAATCAAAAGCCTGAACAATATTAACCACAAAAGACCACAATCTAAGAAATAAAATGCATGCTATTTGCAGTTTAATGTGGAAACTTTGCTTGACCTCTGAAACGAGGTGGATGTAGTTCTCCAACATCATGTCCCTGTACAGGGTGCTGTGAGCAGAGTCCAGGGTTTAGGTGCCACCACTTCATTCCTGGGTGAAGCCCACAGCCACACCTCCAAATGACACTGGCCCCTGGAACAGCATGTTTATGCTCAGACTGAAGAGGCCAGAACTGGGTTGGCACAGAAAAGATGTAGAAAACTAAGACAAGAGGTTCACTGTTGAGACTGTGGCTATGTTCCCAATAAACTTCATTTACAAAAACCAGTAGTGTGAGGACGCATTGAAAGGGGAACCCTCTTACACTGCTGGTGGGAATGTAAACTAGTTCAACCAATGTGGAAATCAATATGGAGGTTCCTCAAAAAAATAGAAACACCATTTGAGTCAGGAATTCCACTCCTAGGAATTTACCCAAAGAATACAACTTCTCAGATTCAAAGACATATGCACCCCTATGTTTATCACAGCACTACTTACAATGGCCAAGATATGGAAGCAACCTAAGTGTCCATCACTATATGTGTGGATAAAGATGTGGTACATATACACAATGGAATACTATTCAGCCAGAAGAAAGAAACAAATCCTACCATTTGCAACAACATGGATGGAGCTAGAGGGTATTATGCTCAGTGAAATAAGTCAGGCAGAGAAAGACAAATCCCAAATGATTTCCCTCATTTGTGGAGTATAACAACAAAGCAAAACTGAAGGAACAAAACAGTAGCAAACTTGCAGACTCCAAGAAGGGACTAGTGGTTACCAAAGGGGAGGGGTGAGGGAGGGAGGGTGTGGAGGGAAGGAGAAGGGGATTGTGGGGTATCATGACTGGTGCACATGGTGTGCATGGGATCACAGGGAAGACAGTGTAGCTCAGAGAAGACAAATAGGGACTTTGTGGCATCTTACTACACTGATGTACAGTGACTGCAATGAGGTATGGGGGGGACTCGATAATGAGGGTGAATGTAATAACCACATAGTTTTTCTTGTGAAACCTTCATAAGAGTGTATATCAATGATACCTTAATAAAAAAAAAAACAGTAGTGAGCTGAATTTCACCCATGAGTTATAAGTTGCTGATCCTTGCTTGAAAGGCTACCTGATTGTCTAAAGAAAAAAATAATAGTATTACATGTATATATCCATATGTTAAAGTAAAATGTATGGTGCAATAACTGTACAAAGGACAGAAAGGAAGAATTGGGAATATACCATTGAAAGGACATTATACTATACATAAAGTGCTTTAATATTTGAAAGGAGATTCTGATTAATTAAAATACATATTATAAACCCTTGGGAACTATGTAAAAAGTTAAAGGAAGAGGAATAAATAATAAGTCAACAGCAAAGATAAAATGGAATAATAAAAATACTCAACTAATCCAAGAGAAGGAAAGACAGAAAGAAATGAAATAAAATAGAAAACAGCTAGCAAAATGGAAGACTTTAATCTTACTTATCAATAATCAGTCAAATGTGAATGTTCTAATCAAACCAGATGAAGACAAAGATGGCCAAATTGGGTAAAGACAGGACCACCTAATACCTCTCACAAGAAACACTTTAACTATAAAATCATATAATAAGTTACAGGTAAAAGGATAATGAAAGAAATACCATACAAATAATAATCCAAAAAAAGTTAGAGCAGCTGTACAAATATCAGACAAAATAGACTGCATAACATGGGATATTATCAAAGATAAAGAGGCACATTACATAATAATAAGGGGTCAGTTCTCCAAGACAAAACTAAATGTGAATGCAACTAACAAAAGACCTTCAAAATGTATCAGGTGAAAATGGATAGGACTGAATGAAAAAACAGACAAAAAATAAGACAGTTGGAGACTTCAATATTTCTCTTAGTAACTGATAGAAATAAAAATAAAATTGGAAAGAATATGGAGGACCCAAACAACAGTATATCATTCAACTAAAACTGTGACATTTGGAAAACATGCTACCCCACAACTGTAGAATATACTTTCTTTTTAAATGTACACAGGATATTCACCAAAATAGACTATATCCTAGGCCATAAAACAAACTCAACAAATTAAACAGAAAGGAAATATGCATTATATTCTCTGGCCAAATCAATAACAGAAGGATCTCTGGAAATCTCCAACTACTTGGAAATTAAATACACACTTCTATATAACCCATGAATTGAACACAAGTTTCAAGAAAAATGGAAACTACTTTACATAGAATGAATTGAAAGTACAATTTACCATTTTGTATAAAATGGTAAATTGTATTTTCAATGAAAAAAAATTGTGAGGTGCAACTAAAGTGGTACTTAGATGAAATTTAAAATATTGAATGTTTTATTGGAAAATAAGAAGTGTTGCCAAGAAACAACACTCACTGGTGACCTTCACCAGAACAAATTCAGACAGGCAGTGGGAAAGAACTAAAATTGCATGAAATGAGTAAAAATGGAAACATAATTTGCAGAAATATTTTCCAGAGAACATAGTTTGAACTTTCTATTGAGAAATCAGTATATGAAAACCTAAACAAAAATGAGAAAATAACTCTTATGAAGAGTTATGGTAAATTATTTTATACTGCCCATTCATTATTCCTCAGGAAACTAGGTTTTATCCCAAAATTAAGCTGGCCCAAGGAACAGTTCTCTGTTTAGACCCTGGTATGATGGTCCCTTGATAATCCTTACCAGTTATGCTTTGGGAACATGCCCTCTGTTTCTATCATGCCCTCTTCCATTAGAGGCACTAGCTTTCATTTATTACAAGGATGCTATTAGAATACTGTTCACATCAAGATTTTCTTTTAATTTTTATTAAGGTATGATTGATATACACTCTTATGAAGGTTTCACATGAAAAAACAATGTGGTTACTACATTTACCCATATTATCAAGTCCCCACCCATACTACAAGGCAGTCACTGTCCATCAGTGCAGCAAGACGCCACAGATGCACTATGTGCCTTCTCTGTGCTACACTGTTCTCCCCATGATGCCCCACACCATGTGTACTAAACATAATACCACTCAATCCCCTTCTCCCTCCCTCCCTTCCTGCCCTCCCACATCCCTCCCCTTTGGTAACCACTAGTTCATTCATGGAGTCTCTGAGTCTGCTACTATTTTTTCCTTCAGTTTTGCTTCATTGTTATACTCCACAAATGAGGGAAATCATTCGGCATTTGTCTTCCTCTGCCTGGCTTATTACACTGACCATAATGTCCTCCAGCTCCATCCGTGTCATTGCAAATGGTAGGATTTGTTTATTTCTTATGGCTGAATAATATTCCATTGCGTATATGTACCACATCTTCTTTATCCATTCATATACTGATGGACACTTAGGTTGCTTCCATATCTTGGCTATTGTAAAAACTGCTGCCATAAATATAGGGGTGCATATGTCTCTTGAATCCAAGAAGCTGTATTCTTTGGATAAATTCCAAGGAGTGGGATTCCCGGGTCAAATTGTATTTCTAATTTTAGTTTTTTGAGGAACCTCCATATTGCTTCCTACAATAGTTGAACTAGCTTACATTCCCACCAGCAGTGTAGGAGGTTTCCCCTTTCTCCACATCCTCACCAGCGTTTGTCATTCTTAGTCTTTTCGATGCTAGCCATCCTTACTGGTGTGAAGTGATATCTCATTGTGGTTATAATTTGCATTTCCCTGATGATTAGTGATGTGGAGCATCTTTTCATGTGTCTGTTGGCCATCTGAATTTCCACTTTAGAGAAGTGTCTCTTCATAGCCTCTGCCCATTTGTTAATCAGGTTATTTGCTTTTTTGGGTGTTAAGGCATGTAAGTTCTTTATATATTTTAGATGTTAACCCCTCATCAATATGTCATTTACAAATATATTCTCCCATACTGTAGGATGCCTTTTTGTTCTGTTGATGGTGTCCTTTGCCATATAGCAACTTTTTGGTTTGATGTAATCCCATGAGTTCATTTTTGCTTTTGTTTCCCTTGCTTGAGGAGATGGGTTCAGGAAGAAGTTGCTCATGTTTATATATTCAGGAGATGTTTACCTTTGTTGTCTTCTAAGAGTTTTACAGTTTCATGACTTACATTCAAGTTTTTATTCCATTTCAAGTTTACTTTTGTGTATGGGGTTAAACAATAATCCACTTTCATTTTCTTGCCTATAGCTGTCCAGTTTTGCCAATGCCAGTTGTTGAAGAGGCCATTTCCCCATTGTATATCCATGGATCCTTTATTGTATACTAATTGACCACATATGCTTGGGTTTATATCTGGGCTCTCTAGTCTGTTCCATTGGTCTATGGGTCTGTTGTTGTGCCAGTACCAAATTGCCTTGATTACTGTGGCTTTGTAGTAGAGTTCCAGTTGGGGAGTGTAATGCTTTAGTCTTCCTTCTCAGAATTTCTTTGGCTATTCGAGGTCTTTCATGGTTTCATATGAATTTTAGAATGATTTTCTCAAATTCGTTGAATGCTGTTGGTATTTTGATAGGGATTGCATTGAATCTGTAGATTACTTTAGGCAGGATGGCCATTTTTACAATATTAATTCTTCCTATACATGAGCATGGGATGAGTTTCCATTTATTGGTATCTTTTTAAAATTTCTCTTAAGAGTGTCTTGTAGTTTTCAGGGTATGGGTCCTCCACTTCCTTGGTTAGGTTTAGTCCTAGGTATTTTATTCTTTTTGATGCAACTGTGAATGGAATTGTTTTCCAGATTTCTCTCTCAGCTAGTTCATTGTTAGTGTATAGGAATGCCACAGATTTCTGTGCATTAATTTTGTATTCTGCAACTTTGCTGAATTCAGATATTAGATCTAGTAGTTATGGACTGGATTCTCTAGGCTTTTTTATGTACAGTATCATATCATCTGCAAACAGGGACTGTTTAACTTCTTCCTTGCCAGTCTGGATGCCTTTTATTTCTTTGTGTTGTCTGATTGCCATGTCTAGGACCTCCAGAACTATGTTGAATAGAAGTGGGGATAGTGGGCATCCTTGTCTTGTTCCTGATCTTAAAGGAAAAGCTTTCAACTTCTCACTGTTAAGTATGATGTTGGCTGTGGGGTTGCCATATATGGCCTTTATTATGTTGAGGTACTTGCCCTCTGTACCCATTCTGTTGAGAGTTTTTATCATTAATGGATGTTGAATTTTGTCAAATGCTTTTTCAACATCTATGGAGATGGTCATGTGGTTTTTGTCCTTTTTGTTGATGTGGTGGATGATGTCGATGGATTTTCGAATGTTGTACCATCCTTGCATCCCTGGATTAAATTCTACTTGATCATAATGGATGATCCTCTTGATCTATTTTTGAATTCAGTTTGCTAATATTTTGTTGAGTATTTTCACGTCTGTGTTCATCAGGGATATTGGTCTGTAATTTTCTTTTTTTGTGGTGTCTTTGCCTCATTTTGGTATTAGAGTGATGCTAGCCCCATAGAATGAGTTTGGAAGTAGTCCCTCTTCTACTCTTTGGAAAACTTTAAGGAGGATGGGTAATAGGTCTTCACTAAATGTTTGATAAAATTCAGTGGTGAAGCCATCTGGTCCATGAATTTTGTTCTTAGGTAGTTTTTTTATTACCAGTTCAGTTTAGTTGCTGGTAATTGGTCTGTTCTAATTTTCTGTTTCTTCCTTGGTCAGCCTTGAAAGGTTATATTTTTCTAGAAAGTTGTCTATTTCTTGTAGGTTATCCAGTTTCTTACCATATAATTTTTCATAGTATTCTCTAATAATTCTTTGTATTTCTGTGGTGTCTGTAGTGATTTTTCCTTTCTCTGTTCTGATTCTGTTTATGTGTGTAGACTCTCTTTTTTTCTTTATAAGTCTGGCTAGGGGTTTATCTATCTTGTTTATTTTCTCAAAGAAACAGCTCTTGCTTTCATTGATTCTTCCTATTTTATTCTTCTTGATTTTATTTATTTATGCTCTAACCTTTATTATGTCCCTCCTTCTACTGACTTTGGGCCTCAGTTGTTCTTCTTTTTCTAGTTTCATTAATTGTGAGTTTAGACTGCTTATATGGGATTGTTCTTTCCTGAGGTAAGCCTGTATTGCAATATACTTTCCTCTTAGCATGGCTTTGGCTGCATCCCACAGGTTTTGCAGTGTTGAATTATTGTTGTCCTTTGTCTCCATATATTGCTTGATCTGTTTTAATTTGGTCATTGATCCATTGGTTATTTAGGAGCATGTTGTGAAGTTTTCATGTGTTTGTAGGATTTTTCATTTTCTTTGTGTAATTTATTTCTAGTTTCATACTTTTGTTGTCTGAGAAACTGGTTGGTACAATTTCAATCTTTTTGAATTTGCTGAGGCTCTTTTTCTGGTTTAGTGTATGATCTATTCTTGAAAATGTTCCATGTGAACTTGAGAAGAATGTGTATTCTGCTGCTTTTGTGTGTTGACTTCTGTAGATGTATGTTAGTTCCATCTGTTCTAATGTGTTGTTGATCTGTCCTTCAGAGTGAGTGGAGTGTTGAAGTTTCCTAGAACGAATGCATTGCAAGCAATTTCCCCTTTTAACTCAGTTAGTATTTGTTTCACATATGTGGGTGCTCCTGTGTTGGGAGCATATATCTTCTTGTTGAATTGACCCCTTTACTATTATGTAATGTCTTTCTTTGTCTCTTGTGACTTTCTTTGTTTTGAAGTCTATTTTGTCTGATACAAGTGCTGCAACTCCTGCTTTTTTCTCTCTATTCATTGCATGAAATATCTTTTTTCATCCCTTCACTTTTAGTCTGTGTATGTCTTTGAGTTTAAAGTGAGTCTCTTGTAGGCAGCATATAGTTCGGTCTTTGTTTTTTATCCATTCAATAACTACGTCTTTTGATTGGTGCATTCAGTCCATTTACATTTAGGGCGATTATCGATGGATATGTACTTATTGCCATTGCAGACTTTAGATTCGTGGTTACCAAAAGTTCAAGGTCAATTTCCTTACTATCTAAGAGTCTAACTTAACTCACTTAATATGCTATTACAAACACAATCTAAGGGTTCTTTTCTTTTTCTCCTCCTTTTTCTTCATCCTCCACTCTTTATATATTAGGTATAATATTCTGTACTCTTTGTCTATCCCTTGATTGACTTTGGGGAAAGTTAATTTAATTTTGCATTTGCTTAGTAATTAGCTGTTCTACTTTCTTGACTGTGGTTTTATCACCTCTGGTGACAGCTATTAAACCTTAAGAACACTTCCATCTATAGCAGTCCCTCCAAAGTACACTGTAGAGATGGTTTGTCGGAGGTAAATTCTCTCAGCTTTTGCTTCTCTGGAAATTGTTTCATCCCTCCTTCAAATTTAAATGATAATCTTTCCAGATAAAGTAATCTTGGTTCCAGGCCCTCTGCTTCATTATATTAAATACATCATGCCACTCCCTTCTGGCCTGTAAGGTTTCTGCTGAGAAGTCTGATGTTAGTCTGATGGGATTTCCTTTGTGTGTGTTCATATTCCTCTCTATGGTTGCTTTTAACAGTCTGTCCTTATCCTTGATCTTTGCCACTTTAATTTCCTTATGTCTTGGTGTTGTCTTCATTGGGTCCCTTGTTTTGGGAGATCTGTGGATCTCCACGTCCTAAGAGACTATCTCCTTGCCCAGATTGGGGAAGTTTTCAGCAATTACCTCCTCAAAGACACTTTCTATCCCTTTCTCTCTCCTCTTCTTCATCTGGTACCCCTATAATACGAATAGTGTTCCGTTTGGATTGGTTGCACAGTTCTCTCAATATTCTTTCATTCTTAGAGATCCTTTTTTCTCCCTGTGCCTTGGCTTATTTGTATTCCTCTTCTCTAGTTTATTTCATTTATCATCTCCTCCACCATATCCAATCTGCTTTTAATACCCTCCGTTGTGTTCTTCAATGATTGGATCTCCAACCTGAATTCATTTCTGAGTTCTTGAATATCTTTCCATACCTCCATTAGCATGTTAATGATTTTTATTTTGAACTCCTTTTCAGAAAGAGTCATGAGGTCCATGTCATCTTTCTCAGGGGTTATATTAATTTTACTCTGTGCCAGGTTCCTTTGGAGTTTCATATTTGTGTATGGTGCCCTCTAGTGTCCAGAAGCTCTACTCTCTGGAGCTGTTCAGCCCCTGAAGCAATGTCGGGGGTCGCAAGGGAGTGGAATTGATGCCTGGGGGGAGGAAAGAGCTGTTTCCTGCTTCCAGGCTGCTATGCCTGTCTCCACTGCCTGAACCAGTGGGCCAAGCACACAGGTATAAGCTTTTGTCACAGAGCAGCCAGATATGGATCCCTGCTTTCCACAAGTGGCTGGAGTCTCAGTCTCTCCAGGAATTCTGCCTGTCTTAGCTTTCCAACCCTGTAATCACAAGAGTATCATGAAAGCACCATGAAATGTAGGTTTGTGCTCTCAGAGTAGATCTCTGGAGTTAGGTATTCAGCAGTCCCAGGCCTCCACTCCCTCCCTGCTCAGTTTCTCTTCTTCCCACCAATGAGCTGAGGTCTGGGAAGAGCTTGGGTCCCACCAGGCCACAGCTTTGGTACGTTACCCTGTTCCGTGAGGTCTGCTCTTTTCTCCAGGTATATGCAGTGTTGCGCAGTGCTCTTTCCTGTTGCTCTCTTAGGATTAGTTATATTAATTATGTTTTTGTATTATGTGGTTTTAGGAGGTCTCTGTCTCACCTCTCATGCTGCCATCTTTAATCCTCTCAGCCCGCATCAAGATTTTGATGAACAAAAAACAAAAAGGCTCTTCTCAGACTTCAATATTAGGAAAGCCTTTATGTTCCATCAAGAATCAGTTTGGTTTATTCTTATTTTCAATGCACTTCCTATAATAATGTCTGCTGTTGCTATCAGAGAGAAATGGACAGCTCAGCATTGATAACTTTAACACTAAGGACTTGAAGGTTACCTACATACCACCTTTGTGTGCTACTAATCTGCTATTCTGTATTTCCCCAGACATTGACATTTCTTGATTTCTACATTTACATTTTGGTGGTTATACCTTATGTATCTCATAAAATCCAAAGTAAAACAAAATAAGAAAAAAAATTCATCTGAGATTTGTTCATTTTCTGTCATTCTTAAAAACTGTAGAAACACTGGGAAGATACAGCTGAGAAACAAGGAAAGAGAAATGAGTCATAAGAGATTTGGCTTTCCCTACAGCTCCTGAATGTACCTGCCTATAAAATTTCTGCACAATAGTGGGTATAATGCCTTCCTGTGAGACAATGTCCTGTTGGTTCCTAAAAAGAGAAGGAATGGCCACAAAGAAGTGGCACCAATAGAGTAAAATATTTAATGGTGTAAAATAAAAAGCCCTGACTTGTAGTTGGCAATTTGTGAGGCATAAATACTCTTATCATGGTCACTTTCAAGCTACCAACATGTTATCAGTTCACTGAGTCAAGAAGAAATGTGCAAAATACATACCATTAGAGAGTATATCCACCTTACTAATAAAATAGATGAATCAATAGCCTCAAAAACACAGATATGAGTAAAATAAAGGAAATTAATTAGCAAGTGATAAGTTTTGAATATGATCACAACTAAGAGGAGCCTAAGCAGATAGGACAATAAATGTAATTCAGCATCCTAAAAAGGAAACCCAGAACAGAAAAAAAACATAATGGAAAAACTGAGGAAATAATTTAAAAATACATGGACTTTAGTCAGTAATAATATATCAGTATTGATTCACTAACTGGGGCAGATGTACCATACTAATGTAAGATGTTAGAAACAGAGGAAATTAATGTGGAGTATACAGAATTCTCTGCATTCTATTCACAATAATTCTGTAAATCTAGAAACTGCACTAAAATAGTTTATTTAAAAATTCAGTAAAGGAAAATGGTACAGCAAAAAAAATCCACTTAATACAAAAGGAAATAATGAACTCCATGGCCTTAATCAATCCTGGGGATATAGTTACAGTTATACCTGGGGATCCTGCTAATTTGAAACAAGGTACCCTATACATAGGAATAGCACTAAATTTAAACAAAATATCCCCTTTATTCTTAGAATTATCAAACATAGAAGACAAATACCTTGCCTTAACTCTCAGAAGTATTGTCTTGCTTAAATTCTGCATGGTTAATAGGTACCTATTTGCTCTAAAATATCCCATAGTGGGCATGGACACACTCTGACCCAAGCTGACACAACAAGTAATAAGCTAAAATTAAATTAAATCTTTGGAATTTACATTGAGCTTGACAAAATGGGATCTCATGGATTTATCTCCCAGTTAAAGTAGTTAAAGTAGCCTACTATAAATTAAAATATGGTCTTCAGAACTGAAATCCATTATACAAGACCTACCTAAGGAAAGATTCCCACTGTTTCTCCATTTAACAGCTTAGTTTGGCCTGTTCTTAGGTGTAGAAAGAATGGTGCCTCATGATGGATTACTGTAACCATTAATGCCATGGTCCCATTCATTATAATTCTCATATCCAGTGTTACTGAAATTACTGACTCCCCACAATGAGAACTTTTTCAGTCATAGATGTGGTCAATGTATTCTGTTCAGTGCCTATTTTAACAACCTCTCAGCCACATTTTTCCTTTACCTTTGAAGGGACACTTTACCTGGCTCTGAATGCTGTACCTCAACAGTCCTGCCATTATCACAAACTTTGTATTTGAAGGCATGACCTTATAGAGGATGTGACCTCTACTGTTCTGAATACCTTGTCAGATGCCATGGTGCAGGAAAGGTAACTCTCTGCAGATCCCTTGGCTATTAAGGAGTGCACTTAGAGATACACAGTGAAGTATTAAGGAGGGAAATACTTCCAATTTATTTGTAAGTGTTTCATCAAAAATGAGACCAAACAAGTGTGGTAAACAGTGAAATCTGTCAATATAGGCAGTGGTATGTGGTTACTCACTTTTCTCTATTATTCTATGTGATTGAAAATAGAAATGAAGGAAGGGGAAAGTAAAATGAACTGTGGTGTTATCTAAAACACCTTGTCTTTTACACTTAGAAGTGATTAATGGGTACGGTTGAGGTGGGTGGGTGGGAAAGGTGAGGGGGATAAAGAGGCACAAAAATTCTCAATTATAATATAAGTTGGTCACAGGGATGGTAGTACAGCATAGAGAATATAGCCAATAGTTTTGTAACATCTTCTATATTGACAGATAGTAACTGCACTAGTTGGAGTTAGGAGTTAATAATGTGGGTAACTGTTGAACCACTGTGTTCTATACTTGAAACCAATATAAGGTTGTATATCAACTATACTTCAATAAGTTAATAAATAAAAATTGTGTCTTTCAGACACAGAAATAAAGGGAAGGCATATGTCAGTGTCAGTTCTTGTGAATAGGGAATTTAATTAAAGTGTTAAAAAATGAATGCAGTAACACAGTAAGAAAATAATATCTCTACCAACCAGAGTTTGTCGCAAAATTGAAAAGGAAATAACTTTTCAAAATTATGGAAGCAATAAAAAAATGTTTCAAAAACTAGAAAATATGTGCATACAAAAAAGTGAATGTTATGAAAGCTCCCAGAGATGATTGTGCTTAACTGCTTAATGGGTGCACAGAATCAGATCATGTAGACATAAAAATCAGTGATACTCCCTTCACTACATAATATGCACTGAATATTTTTCTTGGAAAATATTATTTATAGCATCATTTATTTCTTATGTGCCACTAATGACACAGTAGAAAACAGCTCCCATTCACAATAGCAAATAAATAGTTAAAATTTTAAGAGATAACATATAAAGCTTATAAACTTGCTTTATGACACTGAAAAGATTTGAATAAATAGACAAACATTTTGTAATGGAAAATTTAAATGCTTTTGACAGAACTCTGAAAAATCTAAATTTTTGAATATGTATTTTGTTGTGGTGGTGGTTGTATACAGACAGTCCCCAACTTACAATAGTTTGACTTAACTTTCCTGTGGTATGAAAGCAATAGGCATTCAGTAAAATCCATACTTCACATCTTGAATTTTGTTCTTTTCCTGGGCTAGCAATACTGGTAAGATACTCTCTTGTCATCCTGGGCAGTGGCAGTGAGCCACAGCTCCCAGTCAGCCATGCAATCATGTGGGTAAACAACTGATATACTTACACTCATGCTGTACCCAGATAACCATTCTGTTTTTCATGTTCAGTACAGTATTCAATAAATTACATGACCTTTTCAGCTCTTTATTATAAAATAGGCTTTGTGTTAGATGATTTTGCCCAAATATAGGCTAGTATAAGTTCTCTGAGCACATTTAAAATAGGGTAGGCTAAGCTGTGTTCAGTAGGTTAGGTGTATTAATTCATTTTTGACTTGATGATATTTTTCAACTTGGAATGGGTTTATGGGGATGTAACCGCACTGAAAGTTGAGGAAGATCTGTACTTTACTTAGGTAAATAATAATTATAGAACAACAGAATTTCATCTGGAAGAAAGTAGAAATTAGATAATGGTCAGAAAGCAGTTGAAAAAAATAGAATACTTGTCAAATTGGAACCAATATGATATTACTATAATATTGAAAATCACTTGGCCTTGATTCCATGTTGGAAAACTGAAATATTCTGCCCTGTACTTACACTGACCCCCTTGTTCTGGATACCAAAACTGACCCACATACTCTCAAAACCTTCTTGGAACCAACACTTCTGAGAACAGGACATAATAGACTAAGGCTAGGTTACAAAGAAAACTTCTTTCTGCAAGATCACACCTATTTGACCAAAGTCTGCCTAACTTGTACAGAGTGATTTTTCTTTCCCCTATAAAACCTCTCTCAATCCCCAAGTTTGGGGAGACACTCTCTTTGATCATTTTCTCTATTGCAACTGCTTGAATAAGAACCCCTTTCATTGCATTTGAGTCTCAGCATTTTTAAGAGTTAGACATAATAGAAGATTAATTGCAGGAATAAATGTATTTAAGAATAGGTTTTCAAGAATTACTATATAACAAAAATACATTAAAAGCATGAGTAAAGAATGTAAGATTCAATAAACCATAGTAGGACAAGTCTGTAATAAAAATATAATTATCCATGCCTTACATATTACAATAAATAGATTTCTCATGGATTCAAGAATCTTTAAAAAAATATATGCTTTTTTTCATATTAAATACTTGAGTTAGGAAAGAGTTATGATACTAAAGACAAACATCAAAGTTAATGACTAAAAATTTTTACCAGAGAAATTTTAAACACTTGAATCCCAGGGGTAAAAGATGAACAAAGTTTAAAACCTAATGAACTAGGAAAACATAATTGTTACTTGTATGAGAGACAAGTAGTTTGTTTTTATTAGTAAGCAGGTTTTACAAATCAATAAAAGACAAGGGATAACAAGTGTTTGCAAGGATGTGAAGAAAAGGGAACACTTGAACACTGTTAGTGGGGAAGTAAATTTGTGCAGCCACTATGAAAAACAGCACAGAGAGAGAGAAAAAAAAGAAAAACAGCATAGAGGTTCCTGAAAAAATTAAAAATAGAACTACAACAAGATCCAGTAATTCCACTTCTGGGTATGTATCCAAATGAAATGAAAACAAGAAATTGAAAAAGATGTATGTACTCTCATTTTTATTGCAGCAATATTCAATTATAACAGTAGCCAAGATATGGGAAACATAAGTGTTTGTCAATAGATGAATGGATAACATATATATATGAACATACATGTATAATGGAATATTATTCAGCCATGAGAAAGAAGGAAAGAAGGAAATCCTGTCATATGGGACAACAGGGGTGGACATCGAGGACATTATGTTAAGGTATATCTGATACAGAAAAACATTTACTTTTAAGTTACCTAATAATAGTTTTTTCAAAATAATCATAGTGGCAATATATTAGATGATTGCTCCTTATATATAAGTGAAATAAATGAAGCAATGATACAACAGAAGGGAGGGAGGAATCAGGAATATTTTGTTACTACAAGGTATTTGCATTGCCCATGAAGCAGTGCAGTGTATTTGAAACTGGATTTGGATTAGTGGTAAATGTATATTGCAAACTCTATAGCAACCATTAAAAAAAGTAATAAAAAGAAGTGCAATTGATATGCTAAGGAAGGTGAAAAAAGAGAATCTTATAAACTGCTCAGTTAAAACCACAAAAGAGTGGGGAAAAAACAAAAGTCAAAAACAGGAACATAGAATAAGGGCAAACAAAAATAAAACAGCATACGTTAGATATTAATCTATATCAATAACCATTTTAAACATAAATGGTCTAAGTACATCAATTAAAAGACAGAGGTTATCGGAATGGATCCAAAAAAAGATGCAAATATATGTTGTCTATAAAAAACCCATATTAAATATAAAAGACATAAATAGATTAAAAATAAAGGGATGAAGATATACCACCAGGCTAACATTTTTTTAAAAGGCAGAAATAGCTATATTAATTTCACACATAGCAGACTTCAGAGCTATCTTTCATGTGATTAACTTAGTGATTAACAACACTTTTTTATAAGTGCATTTCAATATTTCTAAGACACATATATTTTTCATACTTTAACAGCTCTGAAATTGCATCTTGTAATGCATCCTAAAGTAAATGGCATGTCATAGTTTAAATGACTATGTATTATTTTCTTTTGCAATAGTAAATAAAATTTTGAGGCACCTGATAGCAGTGCATTCTAGATTGGATGAAAATCTGCAGTAGGATATTCTTTTTCTGTTTGTTGCATGTTGGATTTTCATCTTTCAGCTGATTTGTAAGAGCACCTTATCAAGAGAGTGTGTCTCATCATTGTTACATATTCTGTTTGTGTTCTTTTGAAATTGAACTTTAACATATTTCATAATAAAATTTGTTAGTTTATATCCTTTCATGCTATCTACAATTGTGTTCTTTAAAATCCTTTATTTGTATTCTAAGTAATTGGTGGCTTTTTAAATTTACATACTGAATCATGTACCATTTATATGTTGCAATGTGTGAGATAGCTAATCTTATTTTCTCAACATAATTTACTGAATATTCCAAACTATCTCTACTGTCTGAAATAACAATTTTAACATATACAAAATTCTTACATATATTTGCATCTGTTTCTGTTCTTCTTTGAAGACAGCACCAAATTTTTAAATTATGTTATAATAATACGCATTTCCCAAAAAATTCCTGGTTATTCTCCAAGAATATATATTTCCTGATGGAGTTAAAAATTTGCCAAGTGAAACAAAATCAAACTCTCTATTAAAAAGTTTTTATTGTGTTTTTTATCGAAAATGCTGAGTTTTATAGAGTTTTCTGTAAGGGTAAATACAAGTATTATAAAATTGAATTTTTTCTTGTTACAAAAGAGTTAAAGACCTTTCCTCCCCTCCTTTCTTAGAGCACTTCCTTGAGTAAACTGTAATTATAAATCTCTTCCCTCCTCCATTCAGATGTAAACCCTTTAAACAAGTATAAACCTCTTGTTTTACTCCCCAGGAACACCTTAATGACGTTGAAGTCACGTCTTTGAAATGTAAACATCAAGGAAGATAGCATCCCACCTCCCTGTGTCTGTGGTAAACTCCCAGGCTCTTGGCTACAAGTTGTAACTACTTGCTTGTCATAGAAACACAAGCAGTTATACTTTTCATTTGGATAAAAGTGATGTGCATAAAGGCAATTAGCCATCCGAATTACCACTTGAATTTAGGATGAACTATGTGTAGCAAATGGTGATGTCAAGTCCTCTTCCTTTCTTGTTCTTTTATCCTTAGAACATAGAATGGATTTTATCTGATTGGCTATATAAAGTGTGACATTTCTTTCTGTCTTTGCAAGCTCATTAGCAGATTGCCTGGGATACACTTTGCAGTCTGGTTTAATGCTTATTCAATAACAAAAATCATTTATTCTTTTTTCCATTTGTGAAAAGGATTTTCTGAGTTGGCAAGAGGCTTTATTTTAAATTATTTCCCCTACCTCGAATCCTGAAAACTGGGATATGTATGTGTGTGTGTATATGTACATATATATATATATATACACACATACACATATATACACATATATACACATACTGAAATATATGTTTTCTATATATAAGTTATACATATTTTAACTAATTTTATTATGAAAATTTTAATATTTTTGTAATTACTTTGAATAGAAACTCATTTCTGTTGTGGGCACAAAGCTAAACTGATGTTGTAAAGTTCCTGGCCAGGAAATCAGCATATACTCAGTGTATTTTCCTTAGTGACATGATAGTTAAAATATATCATTAGCATAAAATGAGTAAAAACCTCTGAAGAGTGCGCACCTAACTTGAAGTGGTTTCCTGTGCTGAGTGGTCTGGTGACTCTGGTCCTCCGCTGGAGCTTAAGCGCTTTGCCTTTGTTAACAGTTCGTTTGCAGTTTTGATGCCAGCTATCGTAAGGAAACGGTGGCCGTCAAGGCATTACTCCTTGAGCCCCAGTACTTCGTCGCAAGGACTTTTTGTAAGGCGCTATCCACTTTGGCGTCACCACCTCCAGACAGCTTCGTGTCAGTGTCAGGGCCCGCAGATGGCGGCGGCGGCTTCGACCCCGAAGCGGGGCCTCTGGGGAGCCCCTGCCAGCACTTGTGACGTCACCGGGGCTCCTGGGAAGCGGGGCTGCGGGTCTGGCGCGGGGTGCCTCTGCGCATGAGCAGCCCCCCTCCCTTCAGAAGTCCTCGGCTGCCTCAGGCGTCGGGGGGCGAGAGCTCAGGGCCCCAAGGTCCGCGCGGCGCTGCAGAGGACGCGGCCGGGAGCGCAGCCCGAACCCGCGGGTGTGTCGAGGGCGTCTCTGTGGGCGCGAGGCGGGAGCGGGGGGAGCCGGGTCGGAGCCCCTGAAGCTGCCACCCGCTCTGAGCTCCGGCGGCCTGCCTCCTGCCCTCCGCTCACCGCGTTTCCAAGGCCTGATCGGGAGAGGCGGCCGCGGGCGCCGGGCCCGCGGGCACGGCCTTCGGGGACGCGGGCGCATCGCTGAGCGACGGCCGCTGGGCTGGGCCAAGTCACACGCCTCAGCCAACCGGCGGAGCGCGGTCGGGCTGGACAGCCCTGTCAGTACGGACGGGTCGTTTTCCTTGGTAAATGGGTGCCACGTATAAAGAATGCCACGGACTCAGTAAAGGTGAGCCGCTTTTATCACCGCGGGGCAGGCCGTTCTTTTCATTGCTGGCTAGCGCAGTCTTCTCAGTCACCATCACCACCTTCTCATCGGTAGCGACCAACTCTACGTTAATAAATGCGAGCCTGAATGTCCAGGCCAATACGGTTCACCCTGGACGAGCGGGCGGGGCTTAAATTCCCTTTGCTCTCGCCTGTGCTTCACCCTGTTTCCACGTCTGGATCTGGGCTGGGTTGTATTGAGCACAGTGACTGATCGTCTCTGGGAGCCACCGGGGCCGCATCGCCCCGCGCCTGCACTCATCTTACTATCCACTGTTGTTTCCAAAACTTTGAGAGGCTTGCTCAGAACTCGTGTTAAAAGGTTAAGGCCCTTCCTGCGTTCTCTAACCCGACTCTATCATACTCAGAGGACTTTTAAATAGCATGAAACCATAAATTGAGCCCTGAATTTTAAGTTTTATTGGAGAAGCTGGGAATCCTTTTCAGGCCAGAGGCTGCTTTCTAGAGAGGGGTAAATGGGACAGACTTTTTTTTAAATGTGTAAACTGCTATTTCATTCATGCTGCATGTTATGAAAGTGGTATCATAATGCCTCTGCTTGCCTGGTTTGTCTGGACTTAATATATTAGGCATTTTGTAAACGCCAGGCCAGCTGGAAGTGGTTTCTGCTGCCTATGACAAGAATCTCGTCAGTGTGACACCTAGTTACCTTTTGCTATAAAGTGCCTGTTTTGGGATTATGGTTCCAAATTGTTACTTTAAAAGTTGAATTTGTATCACTGCCAGCAGATTAGATAGTCATGTCAGAATTCAAGGCCTAATTCAGTTTTACCCTAGTTCTAACCTAAGGTTGGAGGGGATAGTGAATTCCAGGGTACTGTCTGGATTTGCAGAGATGAATGAAGACTTAAAGAATCAGAATGGTGGTACATAAAAGGTCGTTCAAAATTATCTGATTTCTCTTCATGTTAAAATAATAACATTGAAACTAAGATAAGGCACTAGGTTTGTTAATAGCAGAGCCTGCATAAAACCAAAGTCTCCAGGTCCATTTTACCAGAGTTAAGTCAAAACAAGTTTCTTGGAGAAGTGATTTTTTGAGAAACTGCAATTTAGGGAGAAGAAACGTCTTATTTTTGAGAGCTTTGAAGACTTTAAACCTTGTGGAGTTTATAATATTAATAGGAAAATTTGCTATGGCAAGCAACTTAAGCAGTTTTACATATCAATATATATTTCTCTTAGCATCATTAGCGTTCCATACTTTGGGTATATATTTTACACCTTGCTTAACTGATCTGCTATTATTGTATGTTTAAGGTTTTGACTCTTTCATGTTTCTTAGTAAATGGACACATAATTTTCAAAACAGCTCAGGAAAGAAATGCCCAGGTTCTCAAAGTTTCCCAGGTTCATGAAGATTATGTCAGAGTCACCAACACGCAGTAGACTTAGTCCACCAGTGCGTTCCTTTACCGTGGTCCTCCCTATTCCTTCTCATGGTTCAAAGGGACTTTTTCCCAGGGGGTTATCTTTGACTAAAACGTATGGAAATTTCTCACAGGTGATTCCTAATCTGAAAGATAAGGTCTCTTATGACTTCTGTCTTCCAGCTTTCCCTATTCTGGCTTCATAGTTTCTATCCTTTCCCAAGTGCAGCAGAAGATGAACAAATTCCAGGTGAGTCATTTATTTAGCCCTTACTTTGTTTCACTGTGTGTGTGTGTGCATTCTCTACGAGTTTCATGAAAGAGAGCCCATATATTAACTTAGAAAAATAGAAACAGTTAAAAATCACCTTCAGGGAAAATGCTGTTTGAATAGCATAGCAGTTCCAAAGTGGGGTCTGCAGACCTCTGGGAGCCCCAAGACATTTTCAAGGGGTCTGTGAGGTCAAAACAAATGAATATACAGATTGCCCTTTACTTGATATTTGCCCTGATGGTATAAAAGCAATGGTAAATAGACTTCTGCCTGAATGGCATGAATCAAGATGATGACACCAATGACACTGCATTCCTCTGCAATGTACTCACAGTAAATAAATACCACCTTTACTTAAGGATATCCTTGATGAAACAGTACAAGTGATACCAATTTATTAAATCTTGATCTTAAACACAGGCAGTGAATTTGCTGACACTTCATTGAGGATTTTTGCATCTATAATCATAAGAGATATTGATTGGTAGTCAATATGCTGGTTAAATGTTTAATGCTCAGATTTTAGGGATTGGGAGAGAATCTTGGCTTCTACTGTTTACCAATTTCTGTGGTATATAAATACTCCCACTGTGGCTAATTTTAAGCTACAACATGTCAACCATTTCCTAGAAATTTAACGATTAGCACTCCCAATCTGGTGCAGCTGGTGCCAGACACCATTGTAGATTTTTCTGGCAATGTTGTTCTTAGTTTGGTATCAGGGTAATGTTGGCCTCAGAAAATGAGTTGAGAATGGTTCTTTCCTCTGTTTTGTGGAAGAGACTACATATAATAGGTTTTGTTCCTGTTTTAAACATTTGTTATAATTCACTAGTAAAATCATGTGGGCCTGAAGTTTTGTTAAAAGGTTTTGTTTTAACTGAAGTGAAATTCACATAATGTTGATCATTTTAAGTTTACAATTGGGTGGCACTTAGTACATTCACAATGTGTGGAACCACCACATCTAGTTCCAAAACACTGCCAACATCCCAAAAGAAAACCCTATATCCATTAAGCAGGCACTCCAATTCCCTCTCTTCCTAGCAATTACCAGTCAGCTTTCTTTTTTTTAAACCCCTTCTCCCCCCTTCTCCCTCCTTTCCCACCCATCTTCCCCAGTCCCTTTCCCTTTGGTAACTGTTAGTCCATTCTTGGGTTCTGTGAGTCTGCTGCTGTTTTGTTCCTTCAATTTTTTGTTTCCTCTTTGTGGATAAAATGAGAGTTCCTGTAGCCAGGATTCTTACCTGGCTGTGGTTGACTAGCTCACTGCACACACCTGTGGGCAATACATGGCTGTTGTTGACTCTATAAAAAGAGCTCTGCCCAGTGCTCTAGGCACCACACGGTGGCAGGGCTGTAAGGCTGTAGGAGAGCAGAGCAGAGGCTGGAGTGGTGACAGTGCCGAGAACAGAGGTCTGGAGGACGGCTGTGCGGGATGACTGTGCAGAGAGGTCCAGAGGATGGCTGTGTGGGATGATTGTGCAGAGAGGCCCAGAGGACAGCTGTGTGGACAGAGGGGCCCAGAAGCAGAGACTGGCTTGCTGCATACAGACTTGTTCTGAGTGAATGGGATTCTAGTGACTGATCTGCCACCTGGAAATAAAGTTGGGTATAACCCTCTCACCCCAAAGAACGTTTTGCTGTCACTTCCTTTGGTCACACTGAATCCATAGCAAACTTGCCCGGGGCTGAAACCCATTGGCAAAACAATTGGCAAAAGTTGGCAGGGTTCATTGTTGACCAAGGAAAAAGACAGCCTGCCCTATGGGAGGAGTGCTTCAGCAGGCTGCCCTTGTGGAACGGGGAGACAGTGGATCGTACCCCAATGGGTATGTGGTCTGAGGTGGCTTGCCTCCTAGAGGACTGGGCCCCACCCCAGGACTCGAGGCAAGCGGAGGTCACACCTGAGGCTGTAGGGGTGGTCCTTGGTATAATAAGTAGATCCTTTGAGAAGCAGAGTGCCTGTGAGGCAACAGGGACTGTGGGTTGGCTGCTTCTCACACTATTAAAAAAGTCTACAGAGGAGACCCAAGAAATGGTGGCATGAGAACGCAAGCTGCAAACCTCTGTGGATTCCCTGAGGAAGGAGATGGCATCAATGCGGGAGGAGGCAGCATGAGAGCACTGGCAGCAAGGTGCCATTGGAGATGAGACGGCAGTGCTGTCAGGTATTCTGAAGGCGGAAGAGGCCATCAAGGAAAAGGACGAACTCCTGAGGGAAGCAGAGGCGGAGGTGGTGCGAGAACATCAGCTGCAAAGCATTGAGCTGAAGGTAAGAGACCTTCTGAAGACTGAGCTGGCATTGTTGTGAGGCACTGCAGCAGAGGGTGCACTTGGGGGAGTGGAGAGAAAGGTGCCATCAGTCCCAGAAATGGAGGAGCTGGGGAAGGATGAAGGGGTGGTGTCGGAGGCACTGGCGCCTGCTATATTGAAAGCACACCCAGTGGTTGTAAAGAAAATAAAGACCCAGCAGCTGAAAGTTCCCCAAGGACAGGAGCAGCCCCCTCCCCAGGGCATGGAGCACTCTATGGTCTGCCCCTATACTCAGGTTGAGCCGGTGGCTGTGGGACTTAGGGGTGGATGGAATTGTTCTGTTGGGATCAGAGATAGGAATGCTGTCTTCCCTGACAGTGCAGCCCACCTTGAGGCAGTGATTACAAAATGTGATGTGACATGTACAGTAGCTGAAGCAATGAGAACCCGGAAAGAAATAAGATCTATTACTCACAGGAGGAATTTGAGGTGCCCCATGAGGGTTACTGGGACCCAGATGTGGGTTGATTTGATACAGGCAGGAGTAGATGGAAGGAAATTAGATGGGAAGCCAAATAGGATCTTACTGGAGCTATGGCAACAACTGAAACCAAAGCAGCAGTCCCAGTCATTAAGACCAAAGAGGCAGAGATCAGAGGCAGAGCCACAAGTCTGGCCTGTGTGTCTGCAAGACTTTTTGCTGGAGAGGCTGGAGAACAATGTTCAAGCTTCCTTGCACAGGGACCAGTGCAGAGGACTAAGGGCACATAGATTGAGAGGAGAGAATCCTGGAGGGGTGGAATGTGGATGAAATGAGAGTTCCTGTGGTCAGGATTCTCACCTGGCTGTGGTTGACTAGCTCACTGCACACACCTGTGGGCAATACATGGCTGTTGTTGACTCTATAAAAAGAGATCTGCCCAGTGCTCTGGGCATGACATGGTGGCAGGGCTGCAAGGCTGCAGGAGAGCAGAGCAGAGGCTGGAGTGGTGGCAGAACCAAGAACAGAGGCCCGGAGGATGGCTGTGCGGGACAACTGTGCAGAGAGGTCCAGAGGATGGCTGTGTGGGACGGCTGTGCGGACAGAGGGGTCCAGAAGCAGAGACTGACTTGCTACATACAGACTCATTCTGAGTGAATGGGATTCTAGTGATTGACCTGCCACCTGGAAATAAAGTTGGGTATACCCCTTTCACCCCAAAGAATGTTTTGCTGTCAATTCCTTTGGCCACACTGAATCCATAGTGAACTTGCCCAGGGCTGAAACCCATTGATTGGCAAGACACTCTTATACTTCACAGATGAGTAAAATCATTTGATACTTGTCTGTCTCCCCCTGGCTTATTTCACTGAGCATAATACCCTCTAGTTCCATTCATGTTGTTGCAAACGGTAGGATTTGTTTTCTTCTTATGGCTGAATAATATTCTATTGTGTATATTTACCACATCTTCTTTATCCATTCATCTACTGATGGACACTTAGGTTGCTTCCATATCTTGGCTATCGTAAATAGTGCTGTGATAAACATAGGGGTGCATATGTCTTTGTGAGTCTGAAAAATGTATTCTTTGGGTAAATCCCAAGGAGTGGGATTCCCGGGTCAAATGGTATTTCTATTTTTAGTTTTTTGAGAAACCTCCATATTGCTTTCCACAATGGTTGAACTAGCTTACATTCCCACCAGCAGTGTCGTGGGGTTTCCCTTTCTCCACATCCTCGCCAACGTTTGCTGTTGTATGTGTTTTGGATGGTGGCCATCCTAACTGGTGTGGAGTGATATCTCACTGTGGTTTTAATTTGCATTTCTCTGATGATTAGAGATGTGGAGCATCTTTTCATGTGCCTGTTTGCCATCTGAATTTCTTCTTTAGAGAAGTATCTGTTCAGATCCTCTGCCCAGTTTTTAATTGGCTTCTTTGCTATTTATTTGTTGAGGTGCATGAGCTCTTTGTATAATTTGGGTGTCAACCCCTTATCAGATATGTCATTTATGAATATATTCTCCCATACTGTAGAATGCCTTTTTGTTTTACTGATGGTGTCCTTTGCTGTACAGAAGCTTTTTAGTTTGATAGAGTCTCACTTGTTCATTTTTGCTTTTGTTTCCCTTGCCCAGGGAGATATGTTCATGAAGAAGTTCCTCATGTTTATGTCCAACAGATTTTTGCCTATCTTTTTTTCTAAGAGTTTTATGGTTTCATGACTTACGTTCAGGTCTTTGATCCATTTTGACTTTACTTTTGTGTATGGGGTTAGACAATAATCCAGTGTCATTCTCTTACATGAAGCTGTCCAGTTTTGCCAACACCAGCTATTGAAGAGGATGTCATTTCCCCATTGTATATCCATGGCCCCTTTTTCTTATGTTAATTGACCATGTATGCTTGGGTTTATATCAGGGCTCTCTAGTCTGTTCCATTGGTCTATGGGTCTGTTCTTGTGCCAGTACCAAATTGCCTTGATTACTGTGGCTTTGTAGTAGAGCTTGAAGTCAGGGAGTGTAATTTTCTCCACTTTACTCTTTCTTCTCATGATTGCTTTGGCTATTCGGGGTCTTTTGTGGTTCCATATGAATTTTAGAACTATTTGCTCTAGTTCATTGAAGAATGGTATTTTGCTAGGGATTGCATTCAATCTGTAGATTGCTTTAGGCAGGATGGCCATTTTGACAGTATTCATTCTTCCTGTCCACGAGCATGGTATGGGTTTCCATTTATTGGTATCTTCTTTAATTTCTCTCATGAGTGTCTTATAGTTTTCAGAGTATAAGTCTTTGACTTCCTTGGTTAGGTTTATTCCCAGGTATTTTATTATTTTTGATGCAACTGTGAATGGAATTGTTTTACTGATTTCTCTTTCTGCTAGTGTATAGGAATGCAACAGATTTCTGTGTATTAATTTTGCATCCTGCAACTTTACTGAATTCAGATATTAGATCTAGTAGTTTTGGAGTGGATTCATTAGGGTTTTTTATGTACAATATCATGTCATCTGCAAATAGTGACAGTATAACTTCTTCCTTACCAATCTGGATGCCTTGTATTTCTTTGTATTGTCTGATTGCCACGGCTAGGACCTCTAGAACATGTTGAATAACAGTGGGGAGAGTGGGCATCCTTGTCTTGTTGCCAATCTTAAAGGAAAGGCTTTCAGCTTCTCGCTGTTAAGTATGATGTTCACTGTGGGTTTGTCATATATGGCCTTTATTATATTGAGGTACTTGCCCTCTATACCCATTTTGTTGAGAGTTTTTATCATGAATGGATGTTGAATTTTGTCGAGTGCTTTTACAGCATCCATGGAGGTGATCATATGGTTTTTGTCCTTTTTTTTCTTTTTGTTGATGTGTTGGATGATGTTGATGGATTTTCGAATGTTGTACCATCCTTGCATCCTTGGGATGAATCCCACTTGATCCTAATGGATGATCTTTTTGATGTATTTTTGAATCAGTCTGCTTTCTATCTCTCTATTTGCCTATTCTGGATATTTCATATGAATGGAATATAATGTGTGAACTTTCCGATTTGGCTTTTTGATTAGTTTGTTTTCCAGGTTCATCCATCCTATAACTCATATCAATACTTCACATTTATGTCTAAATAATATTCAATTTTGGAATTTGTGAATAGTGCTATGAACTTTGATTTACAAGAATTTGAGTTGCTGTTTTCAGTTCTTTTAGGTATATATCTAGAAATGGAAATGTTGGGTTGGTAAGAAGTGGTGTGTGGTAATTCTATACTTAATTTTTTTAGGAACTGCCAAACTTTTCCACAGCAGCTATACCATTTTACAATCCCACCAGCAACATATGAGAGTTCCAATTTCTCCACATCCTCACCATCACCTGTTATTTCTGGGGTTTGTTTGTTTGTTTTCACACCCATTATAGTGAATGTGAAGTGGTATCATGTGAAGTGGTTTTGATATGCACTTCCCTAAAGACTAATAATGTTGAGCATCTTTTTATGTGCTTTTTAGACATTTGTATATATTCTTTGGAGAAATGTCTATTCAAGTTCTTTGCCCACTTTGTAACTGGATTGTCTTTTTATTATTTAATTGCAAGCATATTGTATATATTCTGAATAGTACTTTTTCAGATAGATGATTTGCAAATATTATATTCCAGTCTTTGGGTTGTCTTTTCTGTTGTTCAGTAGTGCCCTATGATGCATGATGCATAAAGTTTTCAAATTTTTTAAAGTCCGATTTATTTTTATTTTGTTGATTTTGTTGCTTGTGCTTTGGGTGTCATCTCTAGAACCCACTGCCAAAATCAAGGTAGGGAGACTTACCTCTATGTCTCCTCTGAGTTGTATACTTTTAGATTTCCTATTTAGATCATCCTGAGTTAATTTTTCTATATGCAGTGGGTGTAGAAGTCCAATTTTATATTTAACAACTGTGGATGTCCAGTTTCCCAGGCATCGTTTATTGAAGAAACTTTTCTTTCCCCATTGAATGGTCTTTGTTTCCTTGTTGAAAACCAAGTGACCACTGATGTGTGGATTTGTTTCTAGACCTGAAACTTTATCCAATTGTCTATCTTTATACCAATACCACAATGTTTTGATTACTGTAGCTTTATAGTAAGATTTGAAATTGGGAGGTATGAGTTTTCCAACTTTGTTTTCCAATTTTGTCCTGGCTACTAGGGATTCCATGCAATTCCATATGAACTTGAGGATTGGCTTTTCCATTCCTGTGCAAAAGCCACTGGAGATTTTGATAGGTATTGCTTTGAATCTGTAGATTCCTGTTGGTAGTACTGCCACTTGAAACTACATTGTCTTACAGTCTATGAACATGGAATGCCATTTCTTTTAAAAAATCTTTTAAGAATTCCAGGTCTTTAAAAAATTATTTCAACAATGTTTCTGCAGTTTTCAGTGTACAATTCTTAATACCTCCTTGAGTAAATTTATTCCTCAGAATTTTATTTTTGATGCTACCTTAAATGGCATTGTCTTAATTTCTTTTTGGGGGTTTCAGTTGCTGGTATATAGAGACAACTGATATTTGTGGGTCAATCTTACATCCTGCAAATTACTATTAGCTCTATTAATTGTTGTTGTAAATTTCTTAGGATATTCTACAAATAGATTCATGTCATCTGCAAATGCAGATAGTTTTATTTTTCCTTTCCAATTTGGATGCCTTTATATATTTTCTTGCCTAACTGCTCTAGCTAGAACTTCCAGTACAGTGTTGAATAGAAGAGGCAAACGCAGTCATCCTTATCTTGTTCCCAGTCATAGTGAGAAAGTTTTCAGTCTTTTACTATTAAGTATACTACTGGGGTGGGGGGGCAAAATGCTGATTATCATATTGAGGAAATTCCCTTCTATTCTTAGTTTACTGAGTGTTTTTACCATGAAAGAGTGTTGAATTTTGTCAGATGCTTTTTCAGCATCAATTAAAATGATCATCTACTTCTTTCCCCCTTTGTTCTAGTAATGTAATGTATTGATCTTTGTATGCTGAACCACCCTTGAATTCCTGGGATAAATCACACATGATCGTGTTGTATAATCTGTTTGTTATTTTTCTATACTTGATTTGCTGGTAATTTGTTAAGGATTTTCACCTCTATGTTTCATAAAAGATGTGGATCTTCAGTTTTCTTATCTTGATGTTTTGTCAAGCTTTTAAATGAGGATAATTCTGGCCCCATGAGTTAGAAAGTTTCCCCAACTCTGCTTTTTTGTTGTGAGATGTTTGATTGGTTCAGTCTCTGTACTTGGGTTCAGATTTTGTATTCTTTATTTAGTTCAGTAGCTTGGGCGTTTCCATTTTATCCAGGTTATATAATTTGTTGGTGTCCAATTACATAGAATTCTATATATTTATTTCTCAAAGATCAGTAGCAATGTCCCTTTTTCATTTGTGGTTGTAATTATTCGTGTTGTCTTCTCAGTCATTTTAGATAAAGGTTGGTCAAATTTCTGGGTCATTTCAAAGAATTAACTTTTGGTTTGTGGCTCTCTTTGTTTTTCTATTCTATAATGTGTTTATCTCCACCCTAAATTTTTATTATTTCCTCCCTTTGCTATCTTTGTGTTTATTCTTATTTTTGTAGTTCTAAAGGTATAAAATTAGGTTATTGATCTGAAATCTTTCTTCTTTTTTAATGTAGGCATTTAATACTATAAATTTCCCTCTAAGAACTGCCTTCATTGTATCCCATTTGTTTTGGTACACTTTATTTTTCATTTTCATTCTTTTCTAAGTGTTTCTAATTCCCTTCTGGTTTTTATTTGGCCCCGTGGTTGTTTAAGAGTGTGCTGTTCAATTTCACGTTTTCTGTGAATTTTCTATTTTTCCTCTATTATTGATATCTACCTTCATTCCTTGTGGTTGCAGAAGATACATTCGATGATTCCAGGCTTTTTACATTTATTGAGATTTCAATGGTGGCCTAACACATGGCTTGTCTGGGAGAATGTTCCGTGTATACTTGAGAAGAATATGTATTGTGCTGCTATTGGGTGGAGTGCTCTATATATGTCTGATTTGGTTTATTGTTTTGTTTAAGACCTTTATTTCCTTACTGATCTTCTGTCTGGATGGTCTATCCATTACTGAAAGTGAAATGTTGCAGTCTATGAACTATTACTTAGAACTATGTCTCCTTTCAATTCTGCCATTTTTTACTCTATATATTTCAGGGCTCTTCTGTGTATGTGTTTATAAATGCTTTATCTCACTGATGCATAATCTTTTTATCAATATATAATGTTCTTCATCTCTTGTATCAATTTTTAAAGGCCTATTTTGCTTGTGGTATAGCCAGTTTAGCTTTCTCTTGATTAATATTTTCATGAAATAATCTTTTTCCATTCTTCACTTTCAAGCTATGTGTGTCTTTGGATCTAAACTAAATTTTAGCATATATTCAGGTCATGTTTTTATTATCCATCCTGCCAGTCTCTGCCTTTATCCACTTATATATAAAGGAGTTACTTATGCATTTTGACGTTTATTTTCTACATGCCTTATATCTTTTCCCTTAATTCCTCCAATATTGCCTTTTTTAAGATTGCCTTTTTGTGTTTAATTGTTTCTAGTGTTATTTTTATTTACTCATTTCCTTTTCTGTACTGTTGTTGTTACTTTCTAGTAGATTAGGAAAACCACTAGAAGATATAATGTGATACTCTGGGAATTACAATTAACATCCCTACTTTATATTGATTTAATTTGAACTGATACCAATTCAGCTTTGGTAGCACACAAAAACTAATACATAGCTCCATTTCTTCCCTCTTCATGTTATTGTAACAAATTATATCTTTTATGTTGTGTACCCATTAATATAGATATGGTTACTTCCTTACACATTTGCCTTTTAAGTCGCATTGGAAATAAAAAGGGGAGTTATAATCCAAAAATATAGTTGACTTTTATAATTACTGTAGAGTGTCTTCATTTCATGCTGAAGGACTCCCTTTACCATTTCTCATAGGGCAGGTCTACTACTGACAAACTCCTCAGATTTTGTTTATTTCAGAATATCTTAATAATTTCTCCTTATTATTGAAGGACAGTCTTGCTGGATAGGGACTTAGTGGTTGATAGTTTTTCTATCAGCACTGTAATATGTCATATTGCCTTTTGATCTTCATGGTTTCTGTTGAAAGATCTGCTTTAATATTATTGAGATCTCACTGTTTCTAAAGTTGTCTCTGGCTTTTAACAATTTGATTAAAATATGTTGTATGTGGAGGGATCATGGGAAGATGGTGGCGTGAGTAGTTCAGAGGAAATCTCCTCCCCAAAACATATATATTTATGAAAATACAATAAATACAACTATTCCTAAAAGAGACACCAGTGGATGCAGTAAAACAGCCAGGATACATCTTCATCTTCAAAAACACAGCATCACATGAAGGGGGTAAGATACAAGCCATGGCCAGGTGGGACCTGAATGCTCCCCCACCCCAAAACCTGGCAGGAAGAAAGGAGTCAGAACAGGGAGGGAGTGAAAGCCCAGGACTGCTAAACAACCAGCTGAAGAAATCCGCATGAGGAGCGTAGACACACAGTGCATGGGGTGCTGGATATTAGAGGGATAAAAGGGATAGAAAGTGTCTTTGAAGAAATAATTGCTGAGAACTTCCCCATACTGGGGGAGGAAATAGTTGCTCAGACTACGGAGGCACACAGAACTCCCGAGAGATGGGATCCAAAGAGGAAAACACCAAGACACATAATAAATAAAATGGCAAAGAACAAGGACAGGGACAGAGTTTTAAAGGCAGCCAGAGAGAGTAAAAAGGTCACCTACAAAGGAAAACCCATCAGGCTATCATCAGATTTTTCAACAGAAACCTTACAGGCCAGAAGAGAATGGCATGATAAATTTAATACAATGAAACAGAAGGGCCTTGAACCAATGATACTGTATCCAGCACAATTATCATTTAAATATGAAGGAGGGATTAAACAATTCCCAAACAAGTAAAAGTTGAGGGAATTTGCCTCTCACAAACCACCTCTACAGGGTTTCTTAGAGGGACTGCTCTAGATGGGAGCACTCCTAAAAAGAACACAGAACAAAACACCCAACAGATGAAGAATGGAGGAGGAAGAAAAAGAAAGGAAAGAAATTATAATCAGACTGTGTTTATAACAGCTCAATAAGCGAGTGAAGTCAGACAGTAAGGTAGTAAACAAGCTAACCTTGAACATTTGGTAACCACAAACTTAAAGCCTGCAATGGCAATAAGTACATATCTTTCAATAATCACCCTAAATGTAAATGGACTGAATGCACCAATCAAAAGACACAGAGTAATAGAATGGATAAAAAAGCAAGACCCATCTATATGCTGCTTACAAGAGACTCACCTCAAACCCAAAAACATGCACATATTAAAAGTCAAGGGATGGAGAAAGATATTTCATGCAAACAACAGAGAGAAAAAAGCAGGTGTTGCAATACTAGTATCAGACAAAATAGACTTCAAAATAAAGAAAGTAACAAGAGATAAAGAAGGACATTACATATGATAAATGGCTCAGTCCAACAAGAGGATATAACCATTATAAACATATATGCACCCAATACAGGAGCACCAATATATATGAAACAAATACTAACAGAATTAAAAGAGGAAATAGAATGCAATGCATTCATTTTGGGAGACTTTAACACAACACTCACTCCAAAGAACAGATCCACCAGACAGAAAATAAGTAAGGACACAGAGGCACTTAACAACACGCTAGAACAGATGGACCTAATAGACATCTATAGAACTCTACATCCAAAAGCAACAGGATACACATTCTTCTCAAGTGCACAGGAACATTCTCCAGAATAGACCACATACTAGGCCACAAAAAGAAACTCAGTAAATTCCAAAAGATTGAAATCCTACCAGCCAACTTTTCAAACCACAAAGGTATAAAACTAGAAATAAATTTTACAAAGAAAGCAAAAAGGCTCACAAACACATGGAGGCTTAACAACATGCTCCTAAATAATCAATGGATCAATGACCAAATTAAAATGGAGATCCAGCAATATATGGAAAGAAATGACAACAATAACACAAAGCCTCAACTTCTGTGGGATGCAGCAAAAGCAGTCTTAAGAGGAAAGTATATAGCAATCCAGGCATATTTAAAGAAGGAAGAACAATCCCAAATGAATAGTCTAATGTCACAATTATTGAAATTGGAAAAAGAAGAACAAATGAGGCCTAAGGTCAGCAGATGGAGGGACATAATAAAGATCAGAGAAGAAATAAATAAAATTGAGAAGAATAAAACAATAGAAAAAATCAATGAAACCAAGAGCTGGTTCTTCGAGAAAATAAACAAAATAGATAAGCCTCTAGCCAGACTTATTAAGAGAAAAAAAGAATCAAAACACATCAACAGAATCAGAAATGAGGAAGGAAAAATGATGACGGACCCTACAGAAATACAAAGAATTATTAGAGAATACTATGAAAACCTGTATGCTAACAAGTTGGAAAACCTAAAAGAAATGGAAAACGTCCTAGAAAAATACAACCTTCCAAGACTGACCCAGAAAGAAACAGAAAATCTAAACAGACCAATTACCAGCAATGAAATTGAATCGGTAATCAAAAAACTACCTAAGAAAAAAACCCCTGGGCCAGATGGATTTACCTCGGAATTTTATCAGATATACAGAAAAGACATAACACCCATTCTCCTTAAAGTTTTCCAAAAAATAGAAGAGGAGGGAATACTCCCAAACTCATTCTATGAAGCCAACATCACCCTAATACCAAAACCAGGCAAAGACACCACCAAAATAGAAAACTACAGACCAATATCCCTGATGAATGTAGATGCAAAAATACTCAACAAAATATTAGCAAACTGAATTCAAAAATACATCAAGAGGATCATACATCATGACCAAGTGGGATTCATCCCAGGGATGCAAGGATGGTACAACATTCGAAAATCCATCAACATCATACACCACATCAACAAAAAGAAGGACAAAAACCACATGATCATCTACGCAGATGATAAAAAAAGCATTTGACAAAATTCGACATCCATTCATGATAGAAACTCTCAACAAAATGGGCATAGCGGGCAAGTACCTCAACATAATAAAGGCCATATATGATAAACCCACAGCTAACATCATACTGAACAGCGAGAGGCTGAAACTTTTCCTCTGAGATCGGGAACAAGACGGACGCCCACTCTCCCCACTGTTATTCAACCTGCTACTGGAGGTCTTAGCCACGGCAATCAGACAAAACAAAGAAATACAAGGAATCCAGATTGGTAAAGAAGAAGTCAAACTGTCACTATTTGCAGATGACATGATATTGTACATAAAAAATCCTAAAGACTCCACTGCAAAACTACTAGAACTAATATAGGAATTCAGCAAAGTTGCAGGATACAAAATTAACACACAGAAATCTGTACCTTTCCTATACACTAACAGTGAACTAATAGAAAGAGAAATCAGGAAAACAATACCATTCACAATAGCATCAAAAAGAATAAAATACCTAGGAATAAACCTAACCAAGGAAGTGAAAGACCTATACCCTGAAAACTATAAGACACTCTTAAGAGAAATTAAAGAGGTCACTAACAAATGGAAACTCATCCCTATGCTCCTGGCTAGGAAGAATTAATATTGTCAAAATGGCCATCCTGCCCAAAGCAATATACAGATTCAATGCAATCCCTATCAAATTACTAACAGCATTCTTCAATGAACTGGAACTAATAGTTCAAAAATTCATATGGAACCGTCAAAGACCCCAAATAGCCAATGCAATCCTGAGAAGGAAGAATAAAGTGGGGGGGGATCTTGCTCCCCAACGTCAAGCTCTACTACAAAGCCACAGTAATCAAGACAATTTGGTACTGGCGCAAGAACAAAGCCACAGACCAGTGGAACAGAATAGACTCCAGACATTAACCCAAACATATATGGCCAATTAATATACGTTAAGGAGCCATGGACATACAATGGGGAAATGACAGTGTCTTCAATAGATGGTGCTGGCAAAACTGAACAGCTACATGTAATAGAGTTAAACTGGATCACTGTCTAACCCCATACACAAAAGTAAACTCCAAATGGATCAAAGACCTGAATGTAAGTCATGAAACCATAAAACTCTTAGAAAAAAACATAGGCAAAAATCTCATGGACATAAACATGAGTGACTTCTTCATGAACATATCTCCCCGGGCAATGGAAACAAAAGCAAAAATGAACAAGTGGGACTATATCAAGGTAAAAAGCTTCTGTACAGCAAAGGACACCATCAATAGAACAAAAATTTATCCTACAGTGTGGGAGAATATATTCATAAATGACAGATCCAATAAAGGATTGACATCCAAAATATATAAAGAGCTCACACACCTCAACAAACAAAAAACAAATAATCCAATTAAAAAATGGGCAGAGGAACTGAATAGACAGTTCTCTAAAGAAGAAATCCAGATGGCCAACAGGCACATGAAAAGATGCTCCACATTGCTTGTCATCAGAGAAATGCAAATTAAAACCACAACGAGGTATCACCTCACACCAATAAGGATCGCCATCATCGAAAAGACAAACAACAACAAGTGTTGGCGATGTTGTGGAGAAAGGGGAACCCTCCTACACTGCTGGTGGGAATGTAAACTAGTTCAACCATTGTGGAAAGCAGTATGGAGGTTTCTCAGAATGCTCAAAATAGAAATACCATTTGACCCAGGAATTCCGCTTCTGGGAATTTACCCTAAGAATGCAGCAGCCCAGTTTGAAAAAGACAGATGCACCCCTATGTTTTTTGCTGCACTGTTTACAATAGCCAAGATATGGAAGCAACCTAAATGTCCATCAGTATATGAATGGATAAAGAATATGTGGTACATATACAATGGAATATTACACAGCCATAAGAAAACAACAGATCCTACCATTCACAACAACATGAATGGGGCTAGAGGGTATTATGCTCAGTGAAATAAGCCAGGTGGAGAAGGACGAGTACCAAATGATTTCACTCATATGTGGAGTATAAGAACAAAGGAAAGCTGCAGGAACAAAACAGCAGCAGAATCACAGAACCCAAGAATGGACTAATAGTTACCAAAGGGAAAGGGACTGGGTATGGTGGGTGGGAAGGGAGGGATAAGGGCATTATGATTAGCTTATATAGTTTGGGGGGGCACGGGGAGGGCTGTGCAACTCAGAGAAGACAAGTAGTGATTTTACAGCATCTTACTATGCAGATGGACAGTGACCATGAAGGGGTATGTGGGGGGGACTTGGTGAAGGGGGGAACCTAGTAAACATAATGTTCTTTCTGTAATTGTAGATTAATGATACCAAAATAAAAGAAACATGTTGTGTGTGGAACTGTGAGTTTAGCCTTCTTAGGGTCCTTGTGCTTCCTTTATGTATAGACTTATGTGTAGAATCAAACTTGGGATGCTTTTGGCCATTATTTCTTCAGATGTTATCTCTGTCCCTTTCTCTGTCTCCTCCCACTGGGACTTGAATTTGCTGCTGCTGGTGTGCTTGATGGTGCCCTGCAGGCCCACCAGGCTCTCTTCATCTTGTTATCCTTTGTGCCTCTTAGGCAGTCATTTCAATTATCTTATCTTCAATTTCGCAGACTCAATCTTCTGATTGCTCAAATCTGCTATTGAGCCTTTGTGTAAATTTTAAATTCTAGTTACTGTACTTTTCAGCTCCATAATATCATTTTGGTCCCTTTTTATAACTTCTTTTTATTGACACTATTTGTTCACACATTGTTCATCAGTCTCCTTTAATTCTTTGCCTATGGTTTCCTTTAGCTTTTGAAGCATAAGTAGATTTAAATAGTTTGTCTCATAAATCCAATGTCTGGACTGTCTCAGGGACCATATTGCTGTCAGTGTCTTTTTGTTTTCCTGTGAATGGGCAATACTTGTATGTTTCTTTGTATGCCTTGTAACATTATTTTAGGATCCAATTATTTGTAATATTATACTGTGGTTACTCTGGAAGTCATATTATCTTTATCCCCAAGATTTGCAGTTAGTGTTTGCCAAAGGCTGCAACTGTTCATTTGTTTACTTTTCCAAACTATTTGTCAAAGACTATATTCCTTGTCAGATGTGATCTCTGCCATTAATGTTCTATTATCTCAGTGGTCAGTCAGTGATTTGACAGATTTCCTTCAACTTCTTGAACCAAAAAGGAAAATCAAGTACTCAGTTAATACTTTCAGATTGGCTCTGAGTTAGGGCACTCCTTCTATACTCAACCAGGCCTTCTACACCTCTGCCTTAGCCTCCACTTCTTGTAAAGAGTCCTAAAATTAGCCAAAGGTGTAAGACTTATGTCTTCTCAGATGTTTTCTGAGGATATATTCAGCCCTGAGCATGCACATTCCTTTTCTGATTCCCTGGTATATGCACTATAATCCTTTTAAGCCCTTATTCTCCCCAGTATCTTTCTCTTCAGTTTCCTCCTTACCAGGGATCTAGATTTGTCTGTTGCTTGCTTTTCACCATCCATTGCCTCACATGGCCATGGATAGCAAGATCTTTTTTTGGTGTCATTAATCTACAATTACATGAGCAACATTATGGTTACTAGACTCCTCTCATCAAGTCCCCACCACAAACCCCATTACAGTCACTGCTCACCAGTGTAGTAAGATACTATAGAGTGACCGATTGTCTTCTCTGTGTTCCACAGCCTCCCTGTGCCACTGCCTACATTATGTCTGCTAATCGTAATGCCCCCTTTTTCCCCTTGTCCCTCCCTTCCAACCCATCCTCCCAATCCCTGTCCCTTTGGTAACTGTTAGTTCTTTCTTGGGTTCTGTGAGTCTGCTGCTGTTTTGTTCCTTCAGTTTGTTCTTTGTTCTTATACTCTACAGATGAGTGAAATCACTTGATATTTGTCTTTGTCCGCCTGGCTTATTTCACTGAGCATAATACCCTCTACGTCTATCCATGTTGATGCAAATGGTAGGATTTGTTTTCTTTTTATGGCTAAATAATATTCCATTGTGTATATGTACTACATCTTCTTTATCCATTTATCTAATGATGGACACTTAGTTTGTTTCCATGTCTTGGCTATTGTAAATAGTGCTGCAATAAACATAGGGGTGCATATGTCTTTTTCAAACTGGGCTCCTGCATTCTTAGGGTAAATTCCTAGGAGTGGAATTCCTGGGTCAAATGGTATTTCTATTTTTAGTTTTTTGTGGAACCTCCATACTGCTTTCCACAAAGTTTGAACTAATTTACATTCCCACCAGCAGTGTAACAGGGTTCCCCTTTCTCTGCAACCTCGCCAACATTTGTTGTTGTTTGTATTTTAATGGTGGCCATCCTTACTGGCATGAGGAAATATCTTCTTGTGATTTTAATTTGCATTTCTCTGATGATTAGAGATGTAGAGCATCATTACATGTGCCTGTTGGCCATCTGAATTTCTTCTTTGGAGAAGTGTCTGTTCAGATCCTCTGCCCAGTTTTTAATTGGATTATTTGCTTTTTGTTTGCTAAGGTGCATGAGCTCTTAATATATTTTGGATGTCAACCCTTTATCAGATCTGTCATTTATTGATATAATCTCCCATACCATTGGATGGATGTCTTTTTGTTCTATTGATGGTGTCCTTTGCTGTACAGAAGCTTTTCCACTTGACATAGTCACACTTGTTCATTTTTGCTATTGTTTCCCTTGCCTGTGGAGATATGTTCATGAAGTTGCTCATGTTTATGTCCAAGAGATTTTTGCCTATATTTTTTTCTAAGAGTTTTATGGTTTCTTGACTTACATTCAGGTCTTTGATCCATTTTGAATTTACTTTCATATATGGGGTTAGACAGTGATCCAGTTTCATTCTCTTACATGTAGCTGTCCAGTTTTGCCAACAACAGCTGTTGAAGAGGCTGTCATTTCCCCAGTTAATGCCCATGGCTCCATTATTGTATATTAATTGACCATATATGCTTGGGTTACTATGTGGACTCTATATTCTGTTCCACTGTTCTATGGGTCTGTTCTTGTGCCAGCACCAAATTGTCTTCATTACTGTGGCTTTGTAGTAGAGCTTGAAATTGGGAAGCGAGATCCCCCCTACCATATACTTCCTTCTCAGGATTTCTTTGGCTGTTTGGAGTCTTTTGTGCTTTCATATGAATTTTAGAACTATTTGTTCCAGTTCGTTGAAAAATGCTGTTGGTATTTTGATATGGTTTGCATTGAATCTGTAGATTGCTTTGGCCATTTTGACAATATTAATTCTTCCTAGCCAAAAGCATGGGATGAATTTCCATTTGTTAGTGTCCTCTTTAATTTCTCTTAAGAGTGGCTTGTAGTTTTCAGGGTATAGGTCTTTCAATTCCTTGGTTAGGTTTATTCCTTCTATTTTCTTTTTTTGATGCAATTGTGAATGGAATTGTTTTCCTGATTTCTCATTCTGCTAGTTCATCGTGTACAGGAAAGCAACAGATTTCTGTGTATTTTGTATCATGCAGCATTGCTGAATTCAGATATTAGTTCTAGTAGTTTTGGAGTGAAGTCTTTAGGGTTTTTTATGTACAATATCATGTCATCTACAAATCGTGACAGTTTGACTTCTTCTTTACCAGTCTGGATGCCTTGTATTTCTTTGTGTTGTCTGATTGCCATGGCTAGGACCTCCAGTACTAAGATGAATAACAATGGGGAGAGTGGGCATCCCTGTCTTGTTCCTGATCTCAGAGGAAAAGCTTTCACCTTCTCACTGTTAAGTATGATGTTCACTGTGGGTTTGTCATATATGGCCTTTATTATGTTGAGTTACTTGCCCTCTATACCCATTTTGTGGAGAGTTTTTATTATGAATGGATGTTGAATTTTGTCGAATGCTTTTTCATCATCTATGGAAATGATCGTGTGGTTTCTGTCCTTCTTTTTGTTGATGTGGTGGATGATGTTTATGGATTTTCAGATGCTGTATCACCCACTTGATCATGGTGTATGAACCTCTTGTATTTTTTAATTCTCTTTGCTAATATTTTGTGGAGTATTTTTTTTCTTAGACTTTCAGTAGTTTATTAGTCTTAAGAAATATATCAGAAATAGTAAAATGAAAAAAGTTTGTCAACCAAAATGAGTTCTGCAGCTTTCAGGAGATAGACAGACAGAAAGAAAGAAGAAAGGAAGGAAAAAAAGAGAAGGATATAATGACCTACTGCATTAAAAAAAGTTGGTAGAAAATAATTTCATTCCATTTATAAAAATAAATCATTATACATAATTTGTATTACTTATACTATATATTTTATCTGAGCAAATATATCATTTACAATTTACAGTAGACAAAATAAATGTGGAGGTGGAATCATGGAAAATGATGTTTATATTTTATTGTCTAATCATCTTCCAGTTAGTCTGTCACTGACATCTGGTATTAAAAATTTATATGTCTTTCAATGTAACAGGACCATCCATAGAAGTACTCATTGTTAGACCTTCAGTTAAGTATTTTTTTTCTTTTTGGTATCATTAATCTACAATTACATGCAGAACATTATGTTTACTAGGCTCCCCTCTCACCAAGTCCCCCTGACAAACCCCATTACAGTCACTGTGCATCAGAGTAGTAAGATGCTGTGGAGTCACTACTTGTCTTCTCTGTGATGCACAGCCCTCTCCGTGCCTCCCTCCCTCCCCCATTATACATGCTAATTCATAATGCCCCCGTTCTTTTTCTCCCCCCTTATCCCTCCCTTCCCACACATCCTCCCCAGTCCCTTTACCTTTGGTAAATGTTAGTCAATTCTTGGATTCTGTGATTCTGCTACTGTTTTGTTCCATCAGTTTTTTCTTTGTTCTTATACTCCACATATGAGTGAAATCATTTGGTACTCGTCCTTCTCCACCTGGCTTATTTCACTGAGCATAATACCCTCTAGCTCCATCCATGTTCTTGTAATGGTAGGATTTGTTTTCTTCTTTTGGCTGAATAATATTCCATTGTGTATATGTACCGCATCTTCTTTATCCACTCATCAACTGATGGAAACTTAGGTTGCTTCCATTTCTAGGCTCTTGTAAATAATGCTGCGATAAACATAGGGGTGCATCTGTCTTTTTCAAACTGGGCTGCTGTATACTTAGGGTAAATTCCTAGGAGGGGAATTCCTGGGTCAAATGGTATTTCTATTTTGAGCTTTTTGAGGAACCTCCATACTGGTTTCCACGATGGTTGAACCAATTTACATTCCCACCAGCAGTGTAGGAGGGTTCCCCTTTCTCTGAAACCTCACCAACATTTGTTGTTGTTTGTGTTTTGGATGGTGGCCATCCTTACTGGTGTGAGGCAATATCGCATTGTGGTTTTAATTTGCATTCCTCTGATGATTAGCAATGTGGAGCATTTTTCATGTGTCTGTCGGCCATCTGAATTTCTTCTTTGGAGAAGTTTCTTTTCAGCTCCTCTGCCCAATTTTTAATTGGATTATTTGCTTTTTGTTTGTTGAGGTGTGTGAGCTCTATATATTTTGGATGTCAACCCTTTATCAGTTCTGTCATTTATGAATATATTCTCTCATACTGTAGGATACCTTTTTGTAGATTCTATTGATGGTGTCCTTTGCTGTACAGAAGCTTTTCAGCTTGATATAGTCCCTTGTTCATTTTTGCTTTTCTTTCCCTTGCCTAGGGAGAGATTTTCATGAACAAGTCGCTCATGTTTATATTCAAGAGAGTTTTGCCTGTGTTTTTTTCTAAGAGTTTTATGGTTTCATGACTTACATTCAGGTCTTTGGTCCATTTTGAATTTACTTTTGTGTATGGGGTTAGACAATGATCCAGTTTCATTCTCTTACATGTAGCTGTCCAGTTTTGCCAACACCAACTGCTGAAGAGGCTGTCATTACCCCATTGTATGTCCATGGCTCCTTTATCATACATTAATTGACCATATATGTTTGAGTTAATGTCTGGAGTCTCTATTCTGTTCCACTGGTCTATGGGTCTGTTCTTGTGCCAGTACCAAATTGTCTTGATTACTGTGGCTTTGTAGTAGAGCTTGAAGTTTTGGTGCAAGATCCCCCCCACTTTGTTCTTCCTTCTTAGAATTGCTTTGGCTATTAGGGTTCTTAGGTGGTTCCATATGAATTTTTGAACTATTTGTTCGAGTTCGTTGAAGAATGCTGTTGGTAATTTGATATGGATTGCACTGAATCTGTAGATTGCTTTGGGCAGGATGGCCACTTTGACAATATTAATTCTTCCTTGCCAAGAGCATGGGGTGAGTTTCCATTTGTTAGTGTCCTGTGTAATTTCTCTTAAGAGTGTCTTGTAGTTTTCAGGGTATAGGTTTTTCACTTCCTGGATTCAGTTTATTCCTAGGTACTTTATTCTTTTTGATGCAATTGTGAATGGAATAATTTTCCTGATTTCTCTTTCTGTTAGTTCATTTGTAGTGTATAGGAAAGCCACAGATGTCTCTGTGTATTAATTTTGTATCCTGCAACTTTGCTGAATTCTGATATTAGTTCTAGTATTTTTGGAGTGAAGTCTTTAGGGTTTTTTTTATGTACAATATCATGTCGTCTGCAAATAGTGACAGTTTGACTTCTTCTTTACCAGTCTGGATTCCTTGTATTTCTTTGTGTGTCTAATTGCTATGGCTAGGACCTCCAGTACTATGTTGAATAACAGTGGGGAGAATGGGCATTTCTGTCTCATTCCCGATCTTAGAGGAAAAGCTTTCAGCTTCTCGCTGTTCAGAATGATTTTTGCTGTGGTTTATCCTATATGGCCTTTATTATGTTGAGATACTTGTTCTCTATACCCATTTTGTTGAGAGTTTTTATCATGAATGGATGTTGAATTTTGTTGAATACTTTTTCAGCATCTATGTAGATGATCACATGGTTTTTGTCCTTCTTTTTGTTGATGTGGTGGATGATGTTGATGGATTTTCAAATGTTGTACCATCCTTGCAGCTCTGGGATGAATCCCACTTGGTCATGGTGTATGATCCTCTTAATGTATTTTTGAATTCCATTTGCTAATATTTTGTTGAGTATTTTTGCATGTATGCTCATCAGGGATATTGGTCTGTAATTCTCTATTTTGGTGGGTTTTCTGCCTGGTTTTGGTATTAGGGTGATGCTGGCTTCATAGAATGAGTCTGAAAGTATTCCCTCTTCTTCTGTTTTTTGGAAAACTTTAAGGATAATGGGTATTATGTCTTCTTTGTATGTCTCATAAAATTCCATGGAAAATCCATCTGGCCCAGGGGTTTTGCTCTTGGTAGTTTTTTCATTACCACTTCAATTTTGTTGCTGGTAATTTGTCTGTTTAGATTTTCTGTTTCTTCCTTGGTCAGTCTTGGAAGGTTGTATTTTTCTAGGAAGTTGTCCATTTCTTCTATGTTTTCCAGCTTATTAGCATATAGGTTTTCATAGTATTCTCTAATAATTCTTTGTATTTCTGTGGGGTCTGTTGTGATTTTTCCTTTCTCATATCTGATTCTGTTGATGTGTGTTGATTCTCTTTTTCTCTTAATATGTCTGGCTGGAGGCTTATCTATTTTGTTTATTTTCTCAAAGAACAAGCTGTTGGTTTCATTGATTTTTTTTCTATTATATTATTATTCTCAATTTTATTTATTTCTTCTCTGGTCTTTATTATGTCCCTCCTTCTGCTGACTTTAGACCTCATTTGTTCTTCTTTTTCCAATTTTGATTATTGTGACTTTAGACAATTCATTTGGGATTGTTCTTCCTTCTTTAAATATGCCTGGATTCGTTTATACTTTCCTCTTAAAACTGCTTTTGCTGCATCCCACAGATTGTTATTGTTGTCATTTGTTTCCATATATTGCTTGATCTCTATTTTAATTTGTTCATTGATCCATTGGTTATTAAGGAGCAAGTTGTTTTAGCAGCCATGTGTTTGTGAGCCTTTTTGCTTTCTTTGTACATTTATTTCTAGTTTCATACCTTTGTGGTCTGAGAAGTTGGTTGTTAGAATTTCAATCTTGAATTTACTGAAGCTCTTTTTGTGGCTTAGTATGTGTTCTATTCTGGAAAATGTTCCATGCGCACTTGAGAAGAATGTGTATCCTGTTTCTTTTGGGTGTAGAGTTCTATAGATGTCTATTAGGTCCATCTGTTCTAGTGTGTTGTTCAGTGCTTCTGTGTCCTTACTTATTTTTCAGTAAGATTGGTTATATATATCTCACCAGGCCCTCTCTCTGGGTTTGTCTGAGTGATTTTTGACTAGACCAGGTTCTTCTGCCTTTTCATAGTGATAGAACTGTTCACAGGCAGGTGGCCCATGTGTCAGCTGGGAGAACAAAGTCTGTTCTTGTTTACTGGTTGCCTTTCCCTTCTCTGCTACCTGTGCCATTTACCCACACACCGAGAGCAGTTTCTGGAATAATCTCCCAAGCTGCCGTGCATGGGTCGGCCCTCAGTACAGCCCAGGGTCCTGCAGGGGGAACAGACGTGCAAGGTGTGTTCTCCTGTAAGAACGGTGCCCCCTCATGCCTTCCAGACCTTGCTCCGGCTTCCTCTGTCTGTGCTGGGCAGCTTCACAGTGGCAGCAGCCCCTCATTCTGTCCTGGTTAGCTGTGCACTCAGAGAAGACTCTGTGTGGTTGTTGTGGGTGGGGCTCTTCTCCGGCTGCTCCTCAGCTGTGGCCGGTCAGCTTGTTTGCTTGCAGCGCCGGTAGGGGGAATGAATGGCAGGCTGCTTATCGCTGTGAGGGGCTTTGGGTCTGCATTACCCTCAGTGGGTTAGAGCACCTGTAGTTCCTCAAGATTCCTAGCCTGCTGGGCTAGTGTCCTGGGACGATTTTGTTCAGCTGTTAAGCCCTTGTCCCTTTAAGACTTTTAAAAAGTACCTGCTTTTCTTTTATTCCTCCGGAGCTGGCTGTGGGGACCCACTCACAGTCTCCATCTCAGATTTTCCTTTTCCGTTTCTGTAATATCCAGTACACCATGCAATGTGTGTCTGTGCTCCTGTTGCAGATTACTAGTGCTCGTTATTTAGTAGTCCTTTGCTTCCACTTCCTCCCCATTCTGATTCTTTTCCTCCCGCTGGTGAGCTGGGGTGGGGTGAGTGCTCGGGTCCTACTGAGTCACAGGTTTGTATCTTACCCTTTTCGTGAGATGCTGAGTTCTCACTGATGTAGATGTAGCCTGGCTGTTGTACTATATCTTCTGGTCTCTCTTTCAGGAATAGTTGCATTTGTTATATTTTCAAAAATATGTATGTTTTTGGGAGGAGATTTCCACTGCCCTACTCACACCGCCATTTTAAGCCCCTCTCTCAGATAGTAAGATAGTTAAATGCTTTTAATTGAGCTTTCCCAGTATGCCATTCCAGCCCTAGAGGGACAGAACACCAAGGCAAGCTGCTGCACTTGTCCATTAAGAAACCACCAGATAGATCTAAACACATAACAGTTCTTTTTAGAACAAGGTCTGTTTGTTCCACTCTGGCACAGCAAGCTGCAGCAGGAACTCAGACCTTGTCCTTATTGACCCCACTGAACTGGGGAGAGGGAGATTGTAGGTGGGTAAACAGAATCACTAGAATGCTTTCTTCAGGTTTAGCAGCCTCTTTTTTAAGTACCTCACTGGTTGCTGTAAGTTTTTCATTAGATTCTAGCGTTCTGAAAAAGTTTATTCTGTCCATTTTAGCTACTTTGCCTCAGTGGAGGGACCTATTCTTGAAGCTCCTTACTACGCCATTTCTTATTATATCACTCATGTTGGATTTGTCTACTGAAGGTCATGTTGAAACATTTTTAACTACAAATTCAGTTTATATAATAGGTAAGAGACTGATCAGGTTAGGTATTTATACCTGAGTAAGTTTTGGTAGTTTGTTTCTTTCAAGGAATTGAAAGTTGTGTAAGTTGTCAAGTCATAGATATAGAATTGTTCATAGTATTCCTTTATTATTTTAATGTTTGTAAAGTTTGTAGTAATTGTCTCCCTTTTCATTTCTGATATTGTTAACTTTTATCTTCTGCTTTCTTGGTCATTCTGTATATACCTTTATCAATTGTCTTGATCTTTCAGAAAACCAATTTTGATTGTTAATTGTTTTTGCTTAACTATTATTTCCAAATATTTGGCAATTTTCCACATAACTTTGTTACTAGTTTCTAGTTGAAACTGTTTGTGGTCATAGAATTTATTTTGTAATGATTTCACTTATTTTTAAGATTTTTCTGCTGGCCAGAAAAATGGTGTCTCAGTGAGTATTCCATGAAAAGGTGTGATCACTTTGTTAACATATTTATAAGTATATTGGAAAGACAATGTGATTGCTTTGTATACAGAATAGTCTTTTCCTTTTTACTGCCTCTGTAAGCAATCCAATTTTAACTTCCACAGCTTCCTATTATGGCTGTACCAGAAATAAGTTCTTATTAGTCTCTTTTATCTGTTAGCTATTATATGGTTTGCTATGTGCTTTTCTTTCTTGGTTCTTATTCTAGCAATTTGCAAAATAGATGCAATAGTTTGTATGCTTCAAAAATCCTCATATTTATGAAAACATCCTTTTTTCCCATTAACCTACAGTGATATTTTGGTATGGTATGGAATTTAACTTCAAAATCTTTTCCACTGGAACTTTCTGTGTTTTCCTTATTGGTTTGGGTTCTGCATATGAGAAGTCACATGTCAGTTTTATTCTTTTTCTCTTTGGTGTTCTCTTCATTGCTGAAATGATACTGCTATACTATAAGAAAACAGTACTTATAACTATTTTATCAGGAGTGTTACCTTGAAATTATCCATGTTTTATAAACTAAGAGATCTGTGTGTGTGTGCACGCACATGTGCATACACATTCATGTATACCAACAATTTTATGTTTCTCTTTTTTACTGTATTGTACCCATATTCAGAGTCCCCATTTTATTTCCTCTGCTTTATGTAGTGAGTTACTCTCAGCTTTTGCTTTCTTCTTGGATGGTCTTTGTTAAACAAAACAAAACAAGAAATCATATAACCTTGATTTTGATTAATTTCCCACCCAAATTAGTCACTCTATTGTCCTTATCAAATTCCAGCTCTTTCTACTCTGAGCATAGTTTTCGTGAGCTTTCAGGATGTTTTTCCAAAAGCTGGTTTCTTTTACCTGATTTTATGAATTCTAGATCTTCCAAAAATTTCTCAAATTATTTTGCTGACTGATTACAGCTTTCACTCTTTGTGTGTTTTTATCAAGTTATTCAACTCGGACTTTTTACACTTGAGTTTTGAACTAGAACTGTCTGTTATTTGTGAATCTCTCTTTATTTGGTTTCCTTAACACTTTCCTCCTGGCCTACTCTTATATTTGGAGAAGTTTTGTCAGGCTTCATGGTCTTGGGCTGTTCTCTCTTACTATCATCTCAAATATTGCTGCTCCCACTTTTTTTTTGTCAGCCTCCTCTAAAAGACTGGGTTTTTAAAATAGATATGAAAATGTTATTTGTGGAAATTTACTTATATGTATGTCCGCTCAAATGGACAGTTCCACCCACAGTCATTTCAAGCACATTGTGAACAAAATTCAATGCCTTGACTCCTTCTGCCCAACTTATTTTCTTATTTTCCCATTTTCTTTTATGGGTTTCCTAGTTGCCATAGAATGTTAGTTGGTAAAATACAAATGTTTCCATATAACCTACTCCTACTGAGAGACAGGAAATGTCCATTTATGTGTAAGTTAGGAGATCTTTGTCAAAAGAACAGAAGCAGCTTGGAGCTCTCTTTAGAGCAGGAAATCAGGAGGGGATTGATGGGAGAGGTGGTGATGTCATAGCTGTAAAGGAACGTGAGATCAAGTAGGCATACTACCAGAAGCAGAGGTTTCTCACCCTGATCAGGGAAACTGGAGAAAAGCTCTGAGACCTATGGAATTCAAGCACTGGCCCTGGGCATAGAAAAGAAGGGACTTAGAATATGTGCAGGAACATAGGTGACAGCTTGGAGCAGGCAACAACTCAGAGGAAAAGAAGGAATCCCTTGTGTGGTTGGTGGAGCTTTTGAACAAAGAATTAGGGTAACCCTTTCACTGATCTCACCATAAGATCAACATCTATCTTCATTTTATCATGAACAAAGACTTTACCTAACATCCATATAATAGTAATTTAAGAATAAAGCAGAAAGTGTGAATTAATACTTTTTCAGTTGATGTAAATACTTTTCCCCAGCAAATACAGAGTAGAGGGAAACACAACTCTCCAACATTAAGTAATTTCAGATAGGAAAGAACCTTAAAAACCAGAGATTAAGGCTCAGAACTGGAAAAACAAACATAGGTGATTAACTCAGGGAAGAAATAGAAGTCAGAAAATAATCTTAGATAAAATGATTAAATAACTATATATAAGGGAGAAGAAATATGAATGAAAGTATATACATGACATGCAAGAGTGGAATGGAAAGAGACCCTAGTTGGGGGGAAACAAGAATGAAAAGGATGAAGGAGAGAGAGTTAACAGAAGTAGAAGAAAGACAAAGTTGAATTCCTAAATAACAAAAACTAAATAGTGGAAGAGGACTAATATTTAAAACTAAAATCCAAGGAAACATTCTATGAAGAAAATATAAACTGAATCTACATATTGAAAAGGCTCTTGTATGTCACATAGAATTGACCCAGTATGGTAAACACCAAGAGAGATTCTAATAAAACTGCTAGACTTACTTAAAAGTAAAGAGAAAAAGAGTCCTCTGAGTCTTGAAAGAAGTCTAAGTCACTTAGCAAAGAAAGGAATAAAAATTGACACAATTATTGTTAGCAACATACAAATATATAAAACAAGAGTAGTAGAACAGTGTTTAAAAAAAAGCATGAAGCAAGAATTTATATACAACTAAGATGTACTTCAAGTGAAAATACTACATTTCAGATTCTATGGAATATAAATAAAGGAATGATAGAAAACTTCATATCCTTAAACAGTCCATAATGAGCATTATGACACTGGTTTTTAATTTCCAATTAATTAAAAAGTTATGCTGCTTTCTCCCACAGCTCCCACTTCCATGTAAATGTTTAATGCTCATATATCTCTTGATTTTCCAACAGTCCGTCTTTCTCATGTGCCATTTGCCTCTTCTACTTTAGAGTTTCCTTCTAAACTACTAATCTACTCATATCATTCTGGTACTTATATCTGTCTCTTCAGTGACTCCCCATTGTTTGTATGACATCTACAAAGTGAAGGAGTGAATATCCCAAAGATGTAAAAGACTGTCCACATATGTGAGAAAGAATATCTATTCATATTTTTCTTTTATATAAATTGAAAAAATCTTCTGATTTTTATTAAATAGACCAATAGATGTAAATATATATTAATAATATTAATTAATGGGTATACAAAGTATATTTTATGGTCCAAAGACAAATTCAGAATTATTCCATGTCTGTCACCTGACTTACTACATAAATAATCTTGCTCCTACCCTATTCTCATATCCTACTGTCTAATTTGTAGTTTTCCAAAACTTGCTATTTTTCATGCATCCATGCTTTTGCCAATTGTTTTCTGTATGCCTAAAGTTTACATTAGTGTCACCACCTAATAAAACCTAACTTGATAACAATTTTCACATACCTATCCCTATTTGTGACCATCTTCCATCATGCATGTTCTTCTATCAGAGCACCTGCTATGCATATTCAATGTAAGCATTTACACCTTTTAATCAAGAATGTAAGCTACTTGATTTTTAAGGGAGCAGTTGCTTTCATTCATCTTTGTATCTCGGCAGAGTTCCAGACATTGAGTGATATATCAGTAAATATATATTGAACAAGTATTTTATCTATATATAAAGCAGGATAGTGTATCTTAACTTTCCAGAGTAAATTCTAGAGTTACCAAAGTAAGGGCTTGTTTACACTTTTTTTTTAATGGCATTCTGATCACTTAGCTTGAATTGGAATATATTGTTGCAGGGACCAGTAACATTCAAGGACATTACTGTGGAATTCACCCGGGAGGAGTGGAAGTTGCTGGACAATGCTCAGAGGACCCTGTACAGGGAAGTGATGCAGGAGAACTATGGTCACCTAATCTCAGTGGGTGAGAACAACTTCTCCATATGTAACTCCCAGTACCTTGCATTTCCTTCCCAGCTGCTGGAACATGTAAGGCCCCTGCAGGGTTGAATGATACCAACTTTGTTTCAGGGGTCAAAGTTCATGAATCCATTTGGATGACAAAAAAATGTGTCCCCCCCCTTCCCACTGCAAGAATCTAAATTTGCTGAGCCTAAGCAGGACTTTGTTTTCCCCCTAAAACTGCACTTACCGTTCAGAGTCCCTAAATTCCAAGCAATTTCTATCATTTTCTTTTCCATTAATAGGTTATTGTGTGAATAAGTCAAATGCAGTCTTCAAGTTGAAGCAAGGAAAAGAGCCATGGATATTAGAGGTAGAATTTCCATGTTGGAACTGCCCTGGTAAGTGAGAAATTATAGCCCATGGTATTAATGCAGTGGTTGATGATATTTTTCAGGATTAAAAAAAATACCCTATGCTTTTGGAAATGACTGAGGACAATTGATCTGCATACATAGGCAACATAACTTCTAATCTTTATTCTCTCCACCTAAATTGCCTCCTTTGTTTGCCCTTCTTTAAACAGATTTACTTTTCTTTCCTATATAAAAAAAATCTAATCCCTACCAAACCTTGTCTTAGACTTAATTTATCTTTTTCTAGTTTTCAGTCCCTGCCATTCAAGTATGCAACTATAATCTTAGAGTGCTTATAAAACAGCATGAATTTGTCTTCAAATGACACTTTCCTCCTTTTATTAACAAGAAAATGCCTTAGGTTTTCAACACCAGTCTCAGCTTTCTATTCTCTCTTTAATTCTGAAATCAGATTACAAATCATTATGCCTTTGATCAGTTATATTATTTCAGAGTTGATACTTCTAGGTGGTGCTTGTCTCACAGGATTATCCTTCCTAAAATCTGCACCTTATTTAGAGCGCTATAACATATAACACAGAGATTAAAAAACCAAAGAAACTAAACGAACAAACTCATTAAAATAATCTCACTTGGCTTCTTTAAATGCTTTTTATGTATTTTCTGGCATGGGCACTCATGTTGCCTACACCAGGAACAATGCCTGGTATATATTAGTTCACTAGGTACTCATCAAAAAATTGAATTTCAATTAACAATAGACAAGCACTGTGTCTTCTGCTCTATGCCCTTTATAGTAACTCCTGCAAGGGCTCATCCTTTCTTAAAACTAAAGCATTGGTTCTTAGGCTGAGAACTCCTAAAATGAACATCTCTAGGATCTTTGGTTCTGTATTTTGCCATCTTATAGGATAGGTCCACTGATCTAACTCCCTTCCTTCCTAGGATCAAAAGCTAGTTCTTATTTAAATCATTACAGTTTTTGTGTAATGCTACAAACTTGTATTACTGCAAGCTTGTCATGGTATACTTACACTGACTCACTATTACAAAATACATTAATTTTCTGTCAAGAACTAGTCTGGCCCTTTCTCTCTTACTACATCTTATTTCTCCATGTGACCTCTAAACACATACTAATCTCCATTCATCTACCTTCTTATTTCATGTGCACCCAAGTTAACCATGCCAGAGTCCCTCACCAAATAACTCTTCTTGTTTTCCCCTAAAATGCCATTCATTCCTACCCAAAGCCTCTGCTTATAACCATTCACTTTCAAGCATTTAAAGAAAAATAAATACAGAGGTCAGTAAAGGTTCTAGAATGACAGTGAGTAATTAATCTTTAAAGACCATGTAGTAAATTGAAGCAGAGATGTAGAGCTAAGGTATGAAAGCAGAATAAAACTAGCACTGTGAGATGGGTAACAATGCTTCAGAGATGCAGCATTTGCTGGTCAGGATCGAAAATCTCTGGGAATTCATCCTGCTGTATAATGGCTTACATTCTACTTTTTAAAAGTCTTTTAAGAAGTATGCGTTCCTTGGTTTTCTGTCCCAGTGACAATTAAGCCAGCTAGATGGTGAGTGGAAGACTAAGGTCAGGACTACTACACACCTGAGGAAACTGACATCCTAAGAAAGTCATTTAGACATCTAGTTTATTGTGTGCTGGTAAAGAGGAAATAAGGGGAAGATTATAGTCTGCTAACCACTAGGAATCCTAACACAGTAAACCAGGTTTGAGCTGATGAAAACCTCTACTTCATCTACTTTAATTTCCCTCTGATATTTCCAGTGTATACAGTTATCTGCTAATTTCTCTTACCATCCGACTTACTGTTCACTGTCTTTAGTGGGCTCACAGCATTCTTTGAGTCCCATGCTCCTGTTCAGCAGTGCTTTGAACATCTTTTGTTCTCTGTTCCCTATTCTTCAGGGTTTTTTGCCTTAACTTTCTCTTCCCAAGTTTTTAAGATCATGTTTATACACTGTCAGGGGTATTTATGTTTATAACCAGGTTCCTTCCTTTGTCTGCTGTAGAAGTTGTTAGTGTTGGTTTTTTTTTCTAAACCAATTGGATGGAGTAAATCTGCATTTGAGAGTTCTTCATTTGGGGAGATTCGCCTGAAGCCTAGGAATGAACCCCATGACCATAATGCTATAAGAGTTTCACAGTATTAAGTTTTGGATTCCTTTGTAGAAGACCTATGGAAAATTCATGACCTAGGAGCAAGACACCAGGAGAGCAAAGCTGAAAATTCAAAGTAAGTCCAAGAATTCAATTGTAAGATTAGAAAGCATAGTAAGACAATCTTGATAGGAATACTGGAAGTGGGAGACCACCAATTAATACTAAATGTGAGCAAACTAACACTAAAACAAATCCCAAGGAATAGAATCAGAACAGAAAGGCCCTTTTCATAATAGACCTTATTCAGGATCAGGAGATTCAAACTTGGAAGCAGTCCTTTGATTCTTCTGAATTGCACAATAGGGGAGCCCATATTATACAAAATAGAGTTTAGGCAGCTGAGAGACCTGGTAAATATAATGCAAGTGAAGGTTCCTTCTACCTCAATGTATGTCAGAGAATATTTGCACTGAACAACCTTATGAATTGAATGAATATTGGAAAATCTCCACAAATTGTTTCTCAGCTATTTGGAAAATACAGCAGACAAAAAAAGTGCCTTTATACATTAATGAGTTTGAAATTTTCCCTTTAGGAATGAAGAACCCACAAAACGTCAGAAAACTCATTCCACAGAGAAAACTTATAAATGTAAAGAATGTAAAAAGTCCTTCTGCCAGAAGTCTGCCTTCACAGTACATCAGCATACTCATTTAAAGGACAAACACAGTGAATGTGGGAAATCTGTTTCTAGGAATGGAGACCTCACAATACAACCGAAGCCTCAAGCCAGAGAGAAATCCTATGAATGTAAAGAATGTAAGAAAACTTTCTACCACCTGTCATCTCTCAGTAGACATTTAAGAACTCATGCAGGGGAGAAACCATATGAATGTAATCAGTGTGAGAAATCCTTTTACCAGAAGCCACATCTTGTAGAACATCAGAAAACACACACAGGAGAGAAACCCTATGAATGTACTGAGTGTGGGAAGTTCTTCTATGTTAAGGCCTACCTCATGGTACATCAGAAAACACACACAGGAGAGAAACCATATGAATGTAAGGAATGTGGCAAATCCTTTTCCCAGAAATCACACCTCACAGTACATCAGAGAACACATACTGGAGAGAAACCCTATAAATGTAAGGAATGTGGGAAATTATTCTCTAGAAATTCACACCTCAAAACTCATCAGAGAACACACACAGGAGAGAAACCCTATGAATGTAAGGAATGTGGGAAATGTTTCTACCAGAAGTCAGCCCTCACAGTACATCAGCGAACTCACACAGGGGAAAAACCCTTTGAATGTAATAAATGTGGAAAAAACTTTTACTATAAATCAGACCTCACTAAACATCAGAGAAAGCATACAGGGGAGAAGCCCTATGAATGTCATGAATGCGGTAAATCTTTCTCTGTTAATTCAGTCCTCAGATTACATCAAAGGACTCACACAGGAGAGAAACCCTATGAATGTAAGGAATGTGGGAAATCCTTCTCCCAGAAGTCACATTTTATCATACATCAGAGAAAACACACAGGGGAGAAACCCTATGAATGTCAGGAGTGTAGGAAAACTTTTATCCAGAAATCAAAACTCACTGCACATCAGAAGACACACACAGAGGGAAAAAGTTTATAAATAGTTATGAATTGGGAAATTCTTGTCTGATTCACCCTTCAGAATATTCAGATAATTCACAGAAGACCTTATGAATATTGTTGATATGGGAAAATTTGAGCCACAATCTTCCTTCACACATAGGATATACACAGAAATTATGTAAATGTATTAGGGAAAAAATTTTTTACCATATGTCAGACTACTGCATATCAGACACCATAGATGGCAGAACCCCAAGAAATTGTAAAACATGAAGGAAACCTTTCAGAAGTCATACTATATTGTACAATGTTGCAATCACCCAGGAAAGAAATCCTACAGATAAAATGAATGTTAGGAAATTTCTGTCAGGAGCAGCTATCACTAGCTATCCAAAAGTTCACATGAAGGAGAAACTCTATCAGTATTTTGGGCATCCAGAAATGTTTTTACATCAGCTGGACACAACTGAGAGTACTCACAGAGGATGACTGCAAAGATTGTGACAGATACAGAGGCTTTTTCAAGAAGTATGTTTCAGTGAATGTCAGATCATTAAAACTGGGAGAGAACCTTTATAGATATATTAGATATATGAAAGTTTTCTTAACAAAATTTCAAAAAGAACCTGTACTGAGGGAAAGTTATACTAGAAGTCATGTTACAGAGATCTGATTGCAAGTTATTTTTTAAAGAAAGCAAATGTCTACATATATGAAGCACAAGTGAATAACCAGGTGACATCATTAAACACGTGAAGAATCTGTTAGTGTGCAGGACTTGTGTGTGTTAGTGTGCTATAAAACACAGACTATGATGTTTATGTGCATGTGGAAACCATACATAATTGTACATAGGAAAATATGTAACTTTAGTTCAATACCTTTCATGTATGTGAACATTTTCACATTAAGTCTCAGCACTGACTCCTGTTAATATAATGTTTATTTTAGTGTAATATTCTTTTAAAATTATAGTGCATCTTTTTCTATTTCCTGGCATTTAAAAATAGATATAAACATTGTTACTGAATTAATCCTTCAGAAAGAACTAAAGATGGTTTTGTAAAATTTTCAACCATGTCATGGTCAGCCAAATTTTACATTAGGGAGATTTACATTACATTTATAGGAAATGCCTGAGTTTATTTTTAAAAACACTACACAACAAAAACAGATACTACAATGAAGAAATACTATTCACCCTACTCTGAATGTTTTCACAGGATGCAGAGCCATCTGCTTCTGTGTTTCGTATGAGTCCTAAATGTTCTTCACTACTTGTACAGTGGTCAGGAGTGTAGAAACCTACTGCCTAGGCTCAGATTCCAGCTTGGTACATACCACTTAACCTCTCTGTGCCTCAGTTTCCTTCTCTATAAAAGAGAATTAATAGTGTGTTAGGGTTGCTGTGAGGTATAAATGAGTTAATATTTTTAAGCACTTAGAATAGTATCTGTGATACAAGAAAAAGATGTGTGTTAGATATCATCATTATAACTAGTATTTCTTGAACCATGCTTTAAAAAAAATGTTTGGCCACCAACATCCATCCCCACATTATGCTGTAGCGCCTTGTTCAGTTTGGCTATATATTTTCCCTCAGGCATTCAGATCTTGCCCACTGCCCAGTTTAGTAGCCTGCAAAGCAAAGACTGGTTTTACATTTCTAAATGGTTGGATGAAATATTTTGTGACATGTGAATATTAAACTGATATTTCACTGTCCATAAATAGAGGCTTATTATAACACTAATACAATCAATTCTGTTTTGCCTGTGGCTGGCCTTCACACTACAAGAGCAGAGTTGAATAGTTTTGACAGAGACCATAGAGCCCACAAAGCCTAAGATAGTTACTATCTGGCATTTTACAAAGTTAGGCTTTTCTGTTACAGCTGAAAACATAATGTAGAGGTGTACTTTTATGTATGTTATGTGTCAGAAATGATGTATACAGAAATTTAAGGTGGGAGGTTTTTGTGCTTATACTTATTTTGTGCATTTATGTTAAAAACCTAAGCATTAGTATTTTCCTCTTAAGTGTGTTTTAGTTATGAATTGTCATAAACTCAAAATAAATTTTCTGATGGAATGTAGCAGTAAATGTGTGAAATAAATGCCTAAGTTGTTAACTAATCCCTACCCACAGTATTCCTTTATTTTCTTCCAAGTCAATGGTGAGTTTCTCCTGTATCATTTTATAATTTTCTCACTATCCCATAATAAAACATCATCTTTATGTCATGTAGAACTACCATGATCCAATAACACAAATGTTGTACACTCAACAATTTTTTAACCCATACTATGTACCATGTGCTATTCTTGGCATAGGTTTATTTCAGTGAACAAAAGAAAACTCCATGCCCTCATGGATGATTTATTCTAATTAGATAGGGTGGGGGTAAAAAGTAAGAGACCTGTTATGATTGATTGTAATAAGTTTTAGGAAAAAAAATCCTAAGAAAGAAAGCTACAGAATTGATGGGATTGGGAGGCATTCCTACAGTGTTTCGTCGAGGAAGCCCTCATTGACCTTAAACTTGAGAAAAAACTTAAAGGGTATAAGGGGATAAGCTCTATCAAATTTTAAAAAATCCATATCCTGGGCAAAAACACTAAAGACAGAAGAAAAAGCATTTAGTATATACATATACAATTGAACAAGTATATATCCTAAAATTTTTCTAGAAAGAAGACCCTAACTACTTATAATGCATTTATATTCTATTCCAGCCTTGTATATAAAAAGTTTGCCAAATTCAAAGAATTTCAGAACCGACTAATAGGTGTTATCCCAGACTTCTAAAAACAATTAAACAATGTGGCAGAGCTCTAAAATTTTATAAGGTTTATCTTTCATCCTCTTACATGCATGTGTCTAAATAAGGTGTCCAAAGCATTTCCTACTTCCTGCTCACCAGCTCTAATTAGCATGATGACATAAAGATGACAGATTAACTTGCTGTTCTAGAGGATGTAAAGAGGATGAAGGTCCCAAAAGATTGTACTGTGACACAGAGAAGGTATGTAACATGGTCAAAGACTTGGCTCTCCAGTCTTTCATAATAAATCTATTCCACCATGCCAAATTTCTGAGCCTCATGGCTTGTTTCATCTAAGGCAGCTCCACAACTTCTATCTCAACCTAGGCTATTATTAAGTTCAAATTTTAAGAAGCCAACCCAGTAGTATATATAATGACTTGTTTCAGATGTCCAAGTGAAAAAAAATTAAATTCTAAGTTAAAGGAGAATATACCCATATAAATATGCTCCCTCATATCCAGCATTTTATCTTATACTCTTATCCAATATCCTCATGATCCCCTACTAGTCTGATTTCTCTGGTGATCAGCACTTACTAGCGATGTCAAAAAGCTCTTCTGGTGAGTAAGTTAACTTTACAAGAGATTGTATTTTCCCACTTTAGGCTATGCTGAGAACTAAACTTAGCTATTGGTCTAAAGATCAATGAAAGGAAGTCTGCTTCTTTTTAGGAGGACTAAGCTTAACAGTCCCACAGATTAACTCAGGGAAAGAAATAATGAAACACCCCTCAATACCCCAAAAAACTAGCATGGGTGTTTCCCATTTTTGTGGCTTGGTCCACAAGGCAGCTATATTCACAAGAGCAGTAAAATTCTGATAGAAAGTATACCATCTTTCTGGCTGAATGAACCTGGTGATGGAGCCCAGAGCAACAAGGACAGACTACTGGAGAGTGAGAGAGGAATCCTAAAAAAGGGAAAACCAGAGAAAACGAACACCAAATTCTGTGTATTAACTCTTCCCAAGACTCTGGTCTCTGATCTACACATGTACAGAATAGATGACAGTCTGAACATTTATTTGAGCTACTACCTGCTGCAAGTGAGATAGTTTTTCAGTTTGAGTCTACCCAAGTGATTGATTTCCTAGTAACATAAAATCATCCAGAGGAATAATAGAATCAAGAGTAACCACAAAGTAACATTTAAATGTGTAGAATACAATGTAGAACTACTCAGCATATGAACCAAGAAAATGTAATTCATACTCAAGGGAAAAGATGACCAACAAAAGCCAACACCAAGATCACTCAGTGTTGGAATTGTCGAGAATAACTTTAAAGTGTCCATTACACCACATTCAATGAAATTAAAAAACAAACACTCATAATGAGTGAAAAAATAGGAAACCTAGCAATAAGTAGAAATTATTTAAAGTTCCAATTGGAAATTTTGAACAGAAAAATACAAAACTTGAAATTAAAATTTCACTGGATGGACTTAACAGCAGAAAAGAAATGGCAAAGGAAAGTTTCCATGAATTTGAAGAAAAATAAATGAAAATATGGTATTTAAAGAAGGGATAATAGGAACAAATACTGTAAAAAATATATATATAAGACCTGTCGGGACCACATCAAAAGATCTAACAAAAGGTGGAATTGGAGTCCCAGAAGTAGAGAACTGTACAAAAAAAATTCCACATGGAATAAATATATAGAAAAGCCAATCTAAACATATGAGCCAAACTGCTATAAAGAAAAGGTGAATAAGGAGAAAACATTTAATATATTGAGACGTATTATACTCAAAGCCTCAATAATCTGAATATCCAAAGAATCCTCATCAGAAACCAGGGAAGCAACATCTTTTTAAGGGCTGAACAACAACAACAAAATAAGAAAAAGGCCATCCAGAATTGTACATACAGCAAAAGAGAGCATCAGAAACAGTAAATATTTCAATGAATATGAAGACTATTTTTTCTCTTAATTTTTTGGAGAAACACATGACCGTTTAAAGCAAAAAAATATATTATACTGTACTGGGTTTATCCCACAAATTTTGATGTGATATATAATTTCATTTACTTCAAAATACTTTAAATTTTCTCATGAGACTTATTCTTTAAAATATGTGTTTAGAAATACATTGTAAATTTTTGAATTTTCTGGCTATGTTTGTTATTGATATCTAGTTTATTTCCTTGTGTTCTGGAATTATACTTTGATATCCATTCTTTGGTTTGTCAAGGTATATTTTATAGCCCAGAATGTGATCTGTCTTGATGAATGTTCCATATAAGTTTGAGAATGTGTATTCTGCTGTTGTTAGATAAAGTAATCTACAAATGTCAATTAGATAGTTAGATCCTATAAACTTACTGACTTTCTGCCTGTTAGAACTATTAATTAGTGATAGAGGGGTGTTGAAGTCTCAATTCGTATAGCTACTCCAGCTTACTTATAATCAGTGTTAACATGGTGTATCTTTCTCTAGCACTTGATTTTTAATTTATCTGTGTCTTCATATTTAAAATGGGATGTCTGTAGAAAACATACAGCTGGGTCTTAGTTTTACTGTCCACTCTGATAGTTTCTTTCAATTTGTGTATCAAGACCACTCATGTTTAAAGTTATTATTAATACAGTTGGATTAACATCCACCACATATGCAACTGTTTTCCACTTGTCCCCTTGTTCTTTCTTCCACTTTTTTGTCTTCTCTATTAACTGAGCATTTTGTATTGTTTTCTCTTTCTTAGAGTATCAATTATACTTTTTATTGATTTCCTAATTTAAAAAAAATATAGGCTTTTTTTTAGAGACAGTTCTAGAGCAGGTTCAGAGCACAACTGAATAGAAAGTAGAGATCTCTCATATATGGCCTGCCCCCACATACATAGAGCCTTCCTGTCCATCAGCATCTCCCCTGACCTCCACAGAGTGGTATATTATAATTCTTAAATTAATGAGTCTACATTGGCACATCATTTTCACTCAAAATCCAGAGTTTATGTTGGGGTTCACTCCTGTTATATTATCTATGGGTTTTGACAAATGTATAATGACATATATCCACCATTATCATGCAGAATAGCTTCACTGCCCTACTAATCTTCCATGTTCCACCTACTTGGCCCACACTCCCTCTCTCAATCCACAGCAAACACTGATACTTTTATGGTCTCCAGATTTTTACCTTTTCCAGAATTTCATATAGTTAGAATATAATATTTAGTCTTTCTAAATAGGAAGTCCTAAGTATAAATTTAGTTTTTTTCACTTAGTAATATGCATTTGTTTCCTCCATGTCTTTCATGGCTTCACAGTTTTTGTTGTTCTTTTTTAACTTAATAATATTCATTGCCTGGATATACCAGGGTTTGGATATCCATTCACCTGATGGACATTTTCGTTGCTTCAAAGTTTTGGCAGTTATGGATCAAGCTACTGTAAACATCCATGTGCTAGTTTTTGAGTGGATATAAGTTTTCAACTCCTTGGGCAAATACCAAGGACCACAACTGTGGGATCACACAGTAACATATATTTAGTTTTGTAAAACACTGACAAACTCTCTTCCAAAATGGTACCATATTGGACTCCTAAGAGCATTGACAAAGAGTTCCTGTAGTTTCACATCCTCATCAGCATTTATTGTCAGTGTTTAGGATTTTGGCCATTGTAATAGATTTACAGTGTTATATCACTGTTTTAATTTACAATTGTCTAATGATACGTGATGTTGCACATCTTTTATATGGCTATTTGCCATCTATATGTCTTCTTTAATGAGGTGTCTATTCAGGTGTTTTACCCATTTTTTAAATTAGGTTACTTTACTTACTGTTGAGTTTTAAGAGTTCTTTGTATATTTTAGATAATAGCCTTTTATCAAATATGTCTTTTGAGAATATTTTTTTCCCAGTCTGTGATTTATCTCTTGATATACTTCTTTTAAAAAAATTTAGTGGTTGCCTTTGAGTTTGCAATGTACATTTACAGCTAGTCCAGATTCACTTTCAAACAGCACACTACTTCACAGGTAATGCAGATACCTTATAATTCTCAATTCTTCTCTCTCACCCCTTGTAACATTAGTCATTCATTTCATTTATATATAAGCTGTAATCATCAAGAATGTTGGAGTATTAAGTTGAACAAATATTACGTTAATTTATAAGAAATATGAAAGATGTTAACTTTAATTTATTCTTTCTCTAATACTATTCCTTTCCTTATGTAGATACAGTGTTCTGACCTGTATCATTTTCCTTGTCTCTGAATTACATTAGTATCTCTTGCAAAGCAGGTCTACTGGTGACAAATTCCTTCAATTATGCTTAACTGAGCTTAATTATGCTTCACTTCTCCTTCACTTTTGAAGTATAATTTCACTAGATACAGAAATCTGGACTAATGGGTTCCCCTACCCCAACCCTTTAAATATCTCACTCCAGTCTTCTAACTTGTATGGTTTTTTGAAGAGAAGTATAACATAATTCCTATCCATACCTCTCTTGGAGCTTCCTGGATCTGTGGTTTTATTTGTTGTTAAATCTGAAAAATCTGTCATTGTTACTTCAAATATTTCTGATTCTTTCATCTTCTTCTGATATTTCCTTTAAAAATGTGTTACCCATATCACAATTGTTTCACAGATCTTGGATTTTTTTCCCCTTCTTTTTTCTAATCCTATTGACATTTAGAAAGTTCTTACTGACTTTTTTCAGGCTGATTCCTTAACTATCTTCATTTTGGTTTAGAGTGTTTTTTCTTTCTTGAATTTCCCTTTTATTCTTTATTAAGAGTTTCCATCTCTCCATTCACATTAATCATCTATTCTTGCATGTTGTTCACTTTTTCCTGCAGTGATCTTAGTGTGCTAAGTTTCTCATCTGACAAATTCCAAAATCTCCCATCATATCTGCTAGGTTCTGCTGCATACTTGGTCTCAAAACTTTTTTTCCTTTTAGCATGCTTTGAATTTTTCTTTTGTTGAAAGCCAGAAGTGCTTTGAATAAAAGGAACTGATGTACTTAAGCCTTTAGTATGAGATTTAATTTTACGTGGCTAGGAGTTAGGCTTTACTCTTTGTTGTTGCTGTGGTGTCAGAGCCCAAAATTTCCTATAGTGTTCTTTTTGTCTCCCCTGTTTTCCTCACACTTCCTTAGACTCGCTAAACAAGGTCTGAGGCTGATGTTCTTTTAGCCATAATTTCTTACTACACCTGAGGGCAACTGATACAGTGGCAAGGTATGAGAGGATAAGTGTTCTATAATTCTGTGGTTGGGTCTCAGTCTTTTAGTATGCCTGTGTCCTTGGGGTGTTACCCTGAAATTTTCTCAATTTTTTTCTCACCTTTGTGAGAGGAAGGCCAAAAGGGGCTGGGTGCCTCCTTTCCCCAAGTTCATTAGGCTTTGGTAAAACAGCATTCCTTCAGGGCAGGCCTGGGTAAGGAGAAGAGATCTCCAGTTCTATTACAGAATGGTTCCTTTTCCCTTGCCCCTGCCAGAAGCACAATGAGGTTTTGCTATGGTTTTCACAATGAGAATTTGGTTAGGTTTCTGGAGGAAAAACTAATCAAAGGTTGGACCAACCTCCCCCCTTGGAATTTTTAGCTCTCATTAGTCTATAGTGAAGCCCCAGAATTCATCAATAACAGGAGTGTTCTTTTCTAGATGTGGGCTTCTCTCCTGGGCTTCTATCTTGTGACCTCAATTCTCTGATAGTGATCTAAGAATTGCTGATTTTTCAGCTGGTTCAGCTAATTTTCTTATTATGAAAATGAGACTTCAATCTCATTTTCCAAACTCTTTATATTTTGGACAAGTTTCTTAGTCCAGGCTGGTACAAACAAAATCATACACTGAGTAGTTTATAAACATTAGAAATTTATTTCTCACACTTCTTGAGTATAGAAGTTCAGGAGCAGGGTGCCCGTATGGCTGAGTTCTGGGGAGAGCCCTCTTCTGGGTTGCCAACTATTGACTTTTCATTGTATCTTCATGTAGCAGAGAGTAGAGAAGAGAAATCAAGCTCTCTGGTGACTCTTACAAGGGCATTAATTCTATTCATGGAAGATCTAACCTCATAAACACATGTAATCTAATCAATTCCTAAAGCCCCGACTCCTAATACTATCACATTAAAAGGCTGGGTATCAACAGATAAATTTTGGAGGCACACATCAGTCTGTAACAAACAGAAACCAAAAAATTACCTGTCTCGGGTTAATAACGTACATATGACAACAATAACAAAAACCAGTGCCAGGGAGGTGGTAAGTGAAACTTTATGGTTGCAAAGTTTTTTATATTTATGTGAAGTGGTACATTTATTAATTCTAAATAAACAGTGAAAAGTTGAAGATGTATGCTATAATTGCTAGTGCAACTGCTATACACATAATTCAAAGAGATACAGATAAAAAGCCAATAAAGTGGAATTCTAAAAAAATATTCTAATTTGACAGAAAATGCAAGAAATCAAAGAAAAATAGAGGGCTCAAATAGAAACAAGTAAAATTATAGAACTAAACCCATCACAGCAGTAACTACATTAAATGTTAATGGAGGAAATGCAGGGAGGTACAGCCTATCTCATATTAGGCATTTGCCTGGTCTCTACAGGAAATGGTAGGGTGTTCTTATTGAGGAGAAATGGTTTATTCTGCCAGACTGAAGAGTTTAGGGGAACCTCTGGGTTCAAGAGTCTCAGGTATTTAGCTGAAATTTTCCATTCTAGGTCTCAATTTTCTACTTCTTTATGAGAGTCCCGAATTTAGTACAAGAAATCTGTAAATCCTGCACCATTGTAAGTTTCTTTGCAATGTGGCTTTCCTGCAGTTAAACCTTGCACATGACAGGACACAGCTTCATATCTCAGGAAATAAGGATGCTTTAAATGTTTTTTAGGGAGGTTTTCTGTCCTTCACTATGTGCCCTGTGTTGACAGTAGCTAACTTGAATGTATCTTCAAGGCTTCTAAGACAGAAAAGTTAGCAGTTCCACAATTCACAAACTACCATTGCCCAGCCTGTTCAAGTGCTAGAGCTATTGTGGAAGACAGTCCACCTTCCTCATCCTCATCTACCACGGAAGTGATTCATTCAAAATGTGGTATCACAGCAGGACAAGGATTATCCTCATACCACTCACCATTAGCAATGTGGCATTCACCAACATCTAACTTATAAGTGATCCAGTTCTAGATTCCAAAACCGAAGTTGTTTCTAGGGACACTTTTGCAACCAACTTTAGATTCCCACAAAAGCAGAGACTAACACAAGGAAATAGGTGCCGATAGTTCATTTTGAAGGTCGTCTTGGTAAAATAGAGAGAATTTGATGGGAAATATAATAATGGGGACAATTATATTTTGGGTGCCAATGGGTGCCAGTAGGGACAACGACAGTGCCTAATACCACTGAGGATCTCTGAATAAGTCAAAAGGATGCACCTCAGACTAGATCCTACTGAGAGCTGACCTTGGCAAAATTAACAGAGTATATGTTTGTATCATTTTCTTACTGTTTGCTTACATTCTATGGCAGTGATGTTTTATCACTTCCAATCAAGTACAGAAAACTACTATCTGTGTTCCTTACAGGCACTTTATTGGAATGTAATTGTTCTTAGTGTTTATTCTCTATAGAGCACATCAGATGGTGTATGCTTTTTGCTTCCAATATGAAATATGATTTAAGACACTTATGAGAAGTTTTATACTTATTAATATTTTTACCTAAATCCTTTTCTGAATTTCCTAGACTCCTTCTGTTACCATTTCCTTTAAGAACTTCCTTTAGCCATTGTCTGAAAGTAGGTCACCTTGCAACAAATTCTCAAGTTTTCCTTTGTCTGAGAAAATATTTCCCCTTCATTCCCAAAGGATATTTTCAATAGATATGAAATTCACAGTTGATACTTTAATCACTTGAAAAATTTTATACCACATACTTCTAGCCTCAAAGGGCTTCCTACTTGTAATAAAGAATTCTTTTAACTCACTGTTAAGAAAACAAACCACATGGCAAACAATTTGAACAGATGCTTCATGAAATAAGATCCATAAATGGTCAGTAAGTGAGTGAAAGGTGCCTAATATCATTATTCATCAGGGAAATGCAAGTGAAAACCACAGTGAAAATACCACTATACACCCTTTAGAATGGCTGCATTACAAAGTTGACAATACCAACTACTGACAAAAAAAGTGAAACAGCTGCAACTCCTACACATTGCTGATGGAAATGTAATATGGAACCACTTCAGAAGTTTGACATTACATATACTACCCCTACAAAGCCAGAAATTTTAAGTATTTACCCAAGAGAAATAAAAACATATGTCTACACAAAAATGCCTATAAAGATCACTGCAGCTATGTTTACAACAATAAAAAGCTAGAAACAGGTAGATGGATAAACAAATTGTAACATATGTACACAATGGAATACTCAGCAATAAAAATGACACTGTTACTGATATATGCTAAAATATGGGTGAATCTCAAAATCGCACTGAATGAAAGACAAAGAGGACATCTTGTGTAACTCCATCCTGTGAGATGTGATAAAAAAAAAAGAAAATATAGCCTAGTTATAGAAAGCAGATCATTGGATGCCAAGAGCCAGTGTGTGTGGGTCAGTAGGGGGGAAGTCCCAGGAGCAAACAGGAAGGGGAAGAAGAGATCCTTCTGGGTCACAGGTATGTTGTCTTAGTTGTGAGTGATTACACAGAGGTACACTCTTATTAAAACTCATCAAATTTGCTACTTCAGGTATATTTTAACCATGTTTAAATTATACCTCTGAGTTGATTTTTTTAAATTTTCAAACATTATTGTTTTAATAGTGAAAATGAAAATGTCAAAATTCATAAACAGGAAAATGGACATTATATATTCTCACAGTTACGTAGCCATATATTATGCCTTATAAGAATGAATCAGCTAAATCTAAATATATCAGCATATATAAACATCAAACCAGGCATTGAACATAAAAGCAAGTTGCAGAGAACATATATTCTGATATATTTGCAAGAAAATGTTATTATACAACATAATATATATATATATATTACTGCAAAAGTAATGAGGCATATGGTATCAATATTAACCAAATTTAGAATAGTGTTCAAGGTGGTAACAATGATAGGATGTGGAATGGGTTTGAGAATGGTATGCAGATGCCTCAACTATTTTCATAATACTTCTAACCTGCAAGAGGTACACTGACAATTATGCTATTCCTTATAATTCAACAATTATTCCACCAAAACTACCCTAATCTTCTCTCCCCTGGAAAGGTGAGCTGTAGTATTCAAAAAAGTAAGCTATGATGAGGTCATATGTCCTGGAGTTTCCGGCATTACTCTAGCTTCATTCACACACTCAATGTTGTGTTCAGTCCCTGAACCTAAGAGGAAGCAGATGTGCTGTCAAGGCTTCCCCTGGCTGGTCCTAGTATTTATACTGCTGTGGTGTGGTCCATCCTGAGATCCACTAGGGGAAGGTCCCAGAAAAACCAGACTGTCAGGCACTATTAGCAGGGGTAATAACAGCACAGTTGGGGGGAAGACTAATAAAAAATATGTGATCTCCAAAAGTGGAATCAGACACTGATAAAAATTATTGTCATTTTTAAAAACTTCAGTTCTACAGTTAATATTTTTATGTTACCTATTTTTAGTTTTATTTATATTAAATTTGAGGTCAAAGCAAAACATAGCTTTTAGAATATCAAATCTAAAGGAAAATATGTCCATTTCCTAATTTTGACAGGCTTCAATACAATCTTCAGATATAAAAGTCTAAATTTTGTTAAAGCCTTCACATTCAAAACATCTGTAAGACTTCATCTCAGTATCAATTATCTCGTTCAGTAAAATGACATATCTTGATATAGGCTCAACTACATTGCTGCGTTTTTTGGATATCTTCCCTATTATTTCCCTGACACATAATGAATACAACTGTGTATAAAGGTTTCAAAAAATACAGGATGTTGACAGCTTTTCCCCGGTGTGGTTTATCTGATTGTTATTAATGGCCAACTTCTGGAAGAACATTTTCCTACATCCATGAATTCCTTAATTCATGGGATTATCTACAATGTAAATTCTTTGTTTAATAAACTGTAACTTGTAATAATTGTCTATATTCCCCACACGCATTAGTAGGGTTTTTTCTACATGTATTCAGCCATTTTTTGTTGTGTTATTTATAACAGATTTTCAAACATTCATTATATTCATAGAATTTCCCCTAAGAGTACTCTCATTTTGGAAATAATTTACAATGAAAGATTTGCCACATTTCTACATTCATAAGAGTCATGTCCTGTGTGAATTCTCCATAGTATTTTGAGGTATGAGTAATTATAGAAAGAGGTCTCTCACTGCTGTAAGATTTTTTCACCTGAGGGAACTGATTTCTTAGAGGTTTTCCCAGCCAATACAAACCATACAGTCAGTTTGGCCCTTATATGCCTTCTTTGATATACTTTGAGGCCTGAGTTGCAACTGAAGGCTTTTCCACAATGATTACACTCATAGGGTTTTTCCCCTGTGTGTGTTCTCTGATGCTTACGGAAATCTGACTTATGACAGAACTTCCTGCATTCATTACACTTATAGTGCTTTTCCCCTGTGTGTATTCTCTGATGTACTTTAAGGACTGATTTCTCAGAGAAAGATTTTCCAAACTGATTATGCTCATAGGACTTCTCCCCTGTGTGAGGTCGCTGATGTGATCTGAGGACTGAATTGCAAGTGAACGTTTTCTCACACTGATTACAGTAGTAAGATTTTTCCCCTTTGTGTGTTCTCTTATGTACTGTACAGTCTGACTTATGATAGAAGGTTTTCACACATTTTTTACATACATAGGGATTTTCTTTCCCCTGTGTGAGTTCTCTGGCATATGGTAAGTTATGAATTCCTAAAGAAGAATTTCCCACATTCCTTACATTCATAGGGTTTCTCCCCTGTGTGAATTCTCTAGTGTTTAGATAGAAGAAAACCTAATAGGGTGGAAAGGGGAACAGAAATTTAAGGTGCACCAAATTTGACAATTTACAAATATGTACTTCAAGACTTTTAAATTTTAAGGTTAGAAATAAATACAAAGCAATGAATAAAGAGAAACAGATTTTGGTGGTGGTGGGTGGTGGGGAGGCTGATCCAGGGATAGAAAAGGCAAAGAACTAGAGACAAGTTAGATTGTAGATAGAGTTGCTATGGAGAAATGTCAAAGGAATGATTTGATCTTTTGAAAGCAGCAGATTGGACTTTGCTTAATTTTCTTCTCATACTTAAATATTGCAGCTAAATTCTCTACAGTTTACATGTTCCCAATTTCACTCTTTTTAAAATTATGTTCATTTTCTAATACATGTTAATTTATTATACTGTTACTACCACATTAAAAATTTTAAAGCAATAATTTCTTCACACTTAAGGAGTCCTGTGGCAAAATTTCTAATTCTCCCTCTATTCTTCTTTCAAAGAATAAAAAAGTCTACCAGAAAATGCAAAACTAAGGAGATAAGAAAGAAGATTAAAAGAGGACCAATACATAAGTTGTTTTTAGTTGGGAATATTCAGCTTACTCCCTCAGCTTGTTTAAAAGTAAGCCCATCCTACCATCAGATGCCAGCTTTCCTCATTTTGAACGTGCTCTCACACAATTCTGGGTTTTGTTTTGTTTTGTTTTTGCTTTATACCTATATTTCTACATCTCCGGATTTTGTTTATAATTAAAACCCTGGAGACCTGACCTAAAACATTCATTGATATTTATGTTTATTTACCTTGAGAATTCTCAGCTTTACTTCAGATTATCCTCCTGCTCAGTATATGCAATTTTACAATGATGACCCCATTTAAAAAGCTATCCAGAGCACAGTGTCTCCCACAAACTAGAGTGATGTTACAATTCTGGGGGGAAAATACTTTATACCAATTACATTCATATTGGATGTCCAAGCTATCATTCTACAAGTCCATAATAAATATATTTTTCTAGAAATGCCAGACTATTCATTTGCCATAAAGTGTTCAACTTCAACCAAGACTTTCACTCAGCTAACTTACATTATCATCTTAGCTTTGCTGAGAACTTACACATTCTTCAGGGAAATGACTCTGTCTCATAATTTGTTCCAAATAAATTTTCACAAACATTTCTATATTTCAAACTTGAAATTACTCTGAAATTTAAAATTAATTACATTCTATACATCTCATTCAATCACAAAATTGGAAACACTCCTTTGAAACATAAACAGACCCTGTTAAGTGCAGAAATATAAAATACTTCGTTTTCTTTTTTCCCCTCATTTCCAACTACAGTCTGTGTTCTTACAAGTGTTTATCTCTGAATTGCTGTAAATACATCTGAGGGGATCTGAAATTAATGGTCCTTAACAAGTAGTGTACTTTTTAAAATACAAATCTCAAGTTTTATGCAAACCTGTAATTTCTAAGAATCCAGAGGTTTATAACCCAACATGTGCACTTAAAAGTTAATTCCCCATCATGTTTCCTGAGTGAACAAGTATAAAGCCTCTCTCTTCAAGTGTCATGGTTAAAAAATTAAGTAATGATCCAATATCCACTATATGTTACATAGCAAAGTAAGATATGCTTTCTTTGGAGAGAACATAATCCACATAAGATAATCATTCAACATCCAGACACTATCAGGACTCAGAATCCATACTACATAATGTAAATCAAAGGAAGGAAAGAATATTTCATAAAAGCTCTGGAACGTTGAACTTAAATGTGTTTAAAAATAGTAAAAGCAAGAAAAATAACTATTACCATGAGTCAGGCACTGTTACAGAGCACTTTTCACATACTAATTCATAACAATCATAAAATACATACAAATCAAATGCAGAGTTGTAGGAAAGAAAAGCATATTCGTGGCTGATACTTAGGAAAAATTCAAATGGGATTTTAGCACCAGTTTTGTGCCACAAAGATGAGTAGCCATTGGTAAGGGTCATTAAATGAGAAAAACTTAAATTTCATATGTTACATATGTTTCATATGTTTCATTTTGGAAAATACAACTCAGGTTATTAACATGATATATTAGATGCTTGGTGGGGGTGTCTAATTTCATTTAGGAGTTAGATCAAAGAATAACACAATATGGTTAGTGTTTTGGATTGCATCAGTGCAAAGTGAGAATGTGAAAATATTTTTTAAACCATTTACAAAAGTAATAACAATAACCATGATCTAACATCAGTAAGAAGGGATGACAGAGAAAAAAATTAAGTGATACTATTATTGTCAGTTATAAGAGTAGAAGATTCATAGAATCTAATAAATGAAGGTAAGTGGGGAAGATCTGTTAATGACGACTTTAATTTTGTTTCTGCCACATTAGAGGGATCAAAATATCCTGTTGGAGATGTCCTGCAGATAAAGAAAAATCTCAAAAGCAGCTAGAGAAAACTATATTAAATACAGAAGAACAAAGATTTAAAAATTAGAAGAGGAAGTATGTATGCCAGAAGACAATTAAATGACATTTTTAAAGTATGGACAGGCAGAAAGGTTCAGTTCCGAATTCTATATGCAGGGACAACATCTTTCACAAATGGAGATGAAGTGAAGGTTTTGTACAAATAAAAGCTAAGAGAACTAACTGCCAACACATCTGTGCTACAAAAATTACTAAAATAGTGTTAGAAGGAATAAGATACATGAAGAAATAAAGAGTGCTGAAGTAATTTAAAAAAAGTAATTATGATTCTTTAATCACTTTAAAAGATGACTGTCTAAAGCAAAAATAATTATGCATTTGGGATTTCTAAGTAAAAATATATGGCTACGACATCACATAGAATGGCAGGGAGGAATAGAAGCATTTTGTTATAAGATTGTAACGCTACATGTAAAATAATATAGTGCCCAGTGACTGTAATGGGGTATGTGGTGGGGACTTGATAATAGGGGGAGTCTAGTAACCATAATATTGCTCATGTAATTGTACATTAATAATAGCAAAATAAAATAAACAAATAAATAAATAAGACAGTGCCATTTGAAATTAGACTGCAGTATAGAAGATTCATACTGTATACCATAGGGCAACCACTTAAAACATAAATTAAAATAGAGGTGTTATTAATAAGTAAACAGGAGAGATAAAATAAAAATTCTCAATTAATCCAAAAGAGAGGAAAAGAAAAAGCGGGGAAAGGAAAGATGGAACAAATAGGAAACAAGCAGCAAAATAATAAATTTGAATCCAAACATTCTATAAAAGTCGTGTTAAATTTAAGTGGTTGAAACATTCCAGTTAAAAAGTGGAGGTTTTCACATTAAAAAAAGATCCAACCATATGCTCTCTATAAGAAATGTAGAGGGCGGAGCCAACATGGCGGCGTGAGTAGGACAGTAGGAATCTCCTCCCAAAAACATATATACTTTTGAAAATACAACAAACACAACTAGCCCTAAAAGAGAGACCAGAAGACGCAGGACAGTGGCCAGACTGCAGCTACACCAGCGAGAACCCAGCGACTGGTGAAAGGGGTAAGATACAAGCCCCGGCCCGGCGGGACCCGAGCGCCCCTCCCCCCAGCTCCCGGCGGGAGAACAATAGGCAGAGCGGGAGGGAGACGGAGCCCAGGACTGCCGAACACCCAGCCCCAGCCAACCGGGTCAGAGCGCAGACACAGTACGTGCCCAGGGGGCCCTGGATACTGGGGGAACAGGGAGTAAGACCTCTGAGCGGGTGCCGAAGCTGATGCCCCTGTGACAAAGAAAAGCGGGGGCTTTTTGAAAGTCTTAAAGGGACAGGGACTTAACAGCTTGACGGAAACAACCCAGGTCACAGTACAGCAGCTGGAAATTACAGGTAAAACCGGGTGCACTAACTCCCTGGGCAACAGCTCTGAGACCCCTCACGGAGGCAAACAGTCAAGCAGCCCCCCCATCCATTACCCCACCGGGTGCTGCGAAAGCAGAGAAGCAGCCTGAGACAAATTCCGCCCACAGAAAGGGAAATTTCTCCCTTCCAGCCAGGCAAGACACAAAGACCCAGTCTACACGCAATTACCCAACACAAGCCACTAGGGGTCGCAGTTGTCCCAGTAAAGAAAGGCCAGTAGCAAGTGAAAATTTTGGCCCTCCCAGCTGACAGTCAATAGCACCTGTCAACATGAAAAGGCAAAAAAATATGATCCAGACAAGACTAACCCAGACAGCTTCGGCATCTGCTACATCTTCCCCTGAGAAGGAATCTGGGGAGATAGATTTAGCCAGTCTTCCTGAAAAAGAATTCAAAACAAAAGTCATAACCATGCTGATGGACTTGCAGAGAAATATGCAAGAACTAAGGAAGGAGAATTCAGAAATAAAACAAGCTCGGGAAGGACTTCAAAACAGAATGGACGAGATGCAAGAGACCATTAATGGACTAGAAAACAGAGAACAGGAACGCAGAGAAGCTGATGCAGAGAGAGATAAAAGGATCTCCAGGAATGAAAGAATTTTAAGAGAGCTGAGTGATCAATCAAAAAGGAATAATATAAGAATCATAGGTATCCCAGAAGAAGTAGAGAGAGAAAAGGGGATAGAAAATGTCTTTGAAGAAATAATTGCTGAAAATTTCCCCAAACTAGGGGAAGAAATGGCCTCTCAGACCACAGAGGTACACAGAAATCCCATGACAAGGGATCCAAGGAGGGCAACACCAAGACACATAATAATTAAAATGGCAAAGATCAAAGACAAGGACAAAGTATTACAGGCAGCCAGAGAGAAAAAAAAGGTTACCTACAAAGGAAAACCCATCAGGCTATCATCAGACTTCTCAACAGAAAACCTACAGGCCAGAAGAGAATGGCATGATATACTTAATGCAATGAAACAGAAGGGCCTCGAACCAAGACTACTGTATCCAGCACGAATATCATTTAAATATGAAGGAGGGATAAAACAATTCCCAGACAAGCAAAAGTTGAGGGAATTTGCCTCCCACAAACAACCTCTACAGGGCATCCTACAGGGACTGCTCTAGATGGGAGCACTCCTAAAAAGAGCACACAACAAAACACCCAACATATGAAGAAGGGAGGAGGAGGAATAAGAAGGGAGAGAAATAAAGAATCATCAGACTGTGTTTATAATAGCTCAACAAGCGAGTTAAGTTAGACAGTAAGATAGTAAAGAAGCTCACCCTAAACCTTTGGTAACCACAAACTTAAAGCCTGCAATGGCAATAAATTCATACCTTTCAATAATCACCCTAAATGTAAATGGACTGAATGCACCAATCAAAAGACACAGAGTAATAGAATGGATAAAAAAGCAAGATCTATCCATATGCTGCTTACAAGAGACTCACCTCAAACCCAAAGACGCGCACAGACTGAAAGTCAAGGGATGGAAAAAGATATTTCAAGCAAACAACAGAGAGAAGAAAGCAGGTGTTGCAATTCTGGTATCAGACAAAACAGACCTCAAAATAAAGAAAGTAACAAAAGACAAAGAAGGACATTACATAATGATAAAGGGCTCAGTCCATCAAGAGGATATAACCATTATAAATATATATGCACCCAATACAGGAGCACCAACATACCTGAAACAAATATTAATAGAACTAAAGGAGGAAATAGAATGCAATGCATTCATTCTAGGAGACTTCAACACACCACTCACTCCAAAGGACAGATCCACCAGACAGAAAATAAGTAAGGACACAGAGGCACTGAACAACACACTAGAACAGATGGACCTAATAGACATCTACAGAACTCTACATCCAAAAGCAACAGGATACACATTCTTCTCAAGTGCACATGGAACATTCTCCAGAATAGACCACATACTAGGACACAAAAAGAGCCTCAGTAAATTCCAAAAGATTGAAACCCTACCAACCAACTTTTCAGACCACAAAGGCATTAAACTAGAAATAAACTGTTCAAAGAAAGCAAAAAGGCTCACAAACACATGGAGGCTAAACAACACGCTCCTAAATAATCAATGGATAAATGACCAAATCAAAATGGAGATCCAGCAATATATGGAAACAAATGACAACAACAACACTAAGCCCCAACTTCTGTGGGACACAGCAAAAGCAGTCTTAAGAGGAAAGTATATAGCAATCCAAGCATATTTAAAAAAGGAAGAGCAATCCCAAATGAACGGTCTAATGTCACAACTATCGAAATTGGAAAAAGAAGAACAAATGAGGCCTAAGGTCAGCAGAAGGAGGGACATAATAAAGATCAGAGAAGAAATAAATAAAATTGAGAAAAATAAAACAATAGCAAAAATCAATGAAACCAAGAGCTGGTTCTTCGAGAAAATAAACAAAATAGATAAGCCTCTAGCCAGACTTATTAAGAGGAAAAGAGAGTCAACACAAATCAACAGTATCAGAAATGAGAAAGGAAAAATCACGACGGACCCCGCAGAAATACAAAGAATTATTAGAGACTACTATGAAAACCTATATGCTAACAAGCTGGGAAACCTAGGAGAAATGGACAACTTCCTAGAAAAATACAACCTTCCAAGACTGACCCAGAAAGACACAGAAAATCTAAACAGACCAATTACCAGCAACGAAATTGAAGCGGTAATCAAAAAACTACCAAAGAACAAAACCCCCGGGCCAGATGGATTTACCTCGGAATTTTATCAGACATACAGGGAAGACATAATACCCGTTCTCCTTAAAGTTTTCCAAGAAATAGAAGAGGAGGGGATACTCCCAAACTCATTCTATGAAGCTAACATCACCCTAATACCAAAACCAGGCAAAGACCCCACCAAAAAAGAAAACTACAGACCAATATCCCTGATGAACGTAGACGCAAAAATACTCAACAAAATTTTAGCAAACCGAATTCAAAAATACATCAAAACCATCGTACAACATGACCAAGTGGGATTCATCCCAGGGATGCAAGGATGGCACAACATTCGAAAGTCCATCAACATCATCCACCACATCAACAAAAAGAAAGACAAAAACCATATGATCATCTCCATAGATGCTGAAAAAGCATTTGACAAATTTCAACATCCATTCATGATAAAAACTCTCAGCAAAATGGGAATAGATGGCAAGTACCTCAACATAATAAAGGCCATCTATGAAAAACCCACAGCCAACATTATATTGAATAGCGAGAAGCTGAAAGCATTTCCACTGAGATCGGGAACTAGACAGGGATGCCCACTCTCCCCACTGTTATTTAACATAGTACTGGAGGTCCTAGCCACAGCAATCAGACAAAACAAAAAAATACAAGGAATCCAGATTGGCAAAGAAGAAGTCAAACTGTCACTATTTGTAGATGACATGATACTGTACATAAAAAACCCTAAAGACTCTACCCCAGAACTACTAGAACTGATATCAGAATACAGCAAAGTGGCAGGATACAAAATCAACACACAGAAATCTGTGGCTTTCCTATATACCAACAATGAACCAACAGAAAGAGAAATCAGGAAAACAACTCCATTCACAATTGCATCAAAAAAAAATACCTAGGAATAAACCTAACCAAAGAAGTGAAAGACTTATATTCTGAAAACTACAAGTCACTCTTAAAAGAAATTAAAGGGGACACTAACAGATGGAAACGCATCCCATACTCATGGCTAGGAAGAATTAATATCGTCAAAATGGCCATCCTGCCCAAAGCAATATACAGATTTGATGCAATCCCTATGAAACTACCAGCAACATTCTTCAATGAACTGGAACAAATAATTCAAAAATTCATATGGAACCACCAAAGACCCCGAATAGCCAAAGCAATCCTGAGAAAGAAGAATAAAGTAGGGGGGATCTCACTCCCCAACTTCAAGCTCTATTATAAAGCCATAGTAATCAAGACAATTTGGTACTGGCACAAGAACAGAGCCACAGACCAATGGAACAGACTAGACAATCCAGACATTAACCCAGACATATATGGTCAATTAATATTTGATAAAGGAGCCATGGACATACAATGGCGAAATGACAGTCTCTTCAACAGATGGTGCTCGCAAAACTGGACAGCTACATGTAGGAGAATGAAACTGGACCATTGTCTAACCCCATATACAAAAGTAAACTCAAAATGGATCAAAGACCTGAATGTAAGTCACGAAACCATTAAACTCTTGGAAGAAAACATAGGCACAAACCTCTTAGACATAAACATGAGTGACATCTTCTTGAACATATCTCCCCGGGCAAGGAAAACAACAGCAAAAATGAACAAGTGGGACTATATTAAGCTGAAAAGCTTCTGTACAGCAAAAGACACCATCAATAGAACAAAAAGGATCCCTACAGTATGGGAGAATATATTTGAAAATGACACATCTGATAAAGGCTTGACGTCCAGAATATATAAGGAGCTCACACGCCTCAACAAACAAAAAACAAATAACCCAATTAAAAAATGGGCAAAGGAACTGAACAGACGGTTCTCCAAAAAAGAAATACAGATGGCCAACAGACACATGAAAAGATGCTCCACATCGCTAATTATCAGAGAAATGCAAATTAAAACTACAATGAGGTATCACCTCACACCAGTAAGGATGGCTGCCATCCAAAAGACAAACAACAACAAATGTTGGCGAGGCTGTGGAGAAAGGGGAACCGTCCTACACTGCTGGTGGGAATGTAAACTTGTTCAACCATTGTGGAAAGCAGTATGGAGGTACATCAAAATGCTCAAAACAGACATACCATTTGACCCAGGAATTGCACTCCTAGGAATTTACCCTAAGAACGCAGCAATCAAGTATGAGAAAGACCAATGTACCCCTATGTTTATCGCAGCACTATTTACAATAGCCAAGAATTGGAAGCAACCTAAATGTCCATCGATAGATGAATGGATAAAGAAGATGTGGTACATATACACAATGGAATACTACTCAGCCATAAGAAAAGGGCAAATCCAACCATTTGCAGCAACATGGATGGAGCTGGAGGGTATTATGCTCAGTGAAACAAGCCAAGCAGAGAAAGAGAAATACCAAATGATTTCACTCATCTGTGGAATATAAGATCAAAGGAAAAACTGAAGGAACAAAACAGCAACAGAATCACAGAACTCAAGAATGGACTAACAGGTACCAAAGGGAAAGGGACTGGGGAGGATGGGTGGGTAGGGAGGGATAAGGGGGGGCAGAAAAAGAGGGGTATTAAGATTAGTATCCATAGCGGGGTGGGAGAAAGGGGAGGGCTGTACAACACAGAGAAGACAAGTAGTGATTCTACAACAGTTTGCTACACTGATGGACAGTGACTGTAAAGGAGTATATAGGGGGTACCTGGTATAGGGGAGAGCCTAGTAAACAAAGTATTCGTCATGTAAGTGTAGATTAGTGATTAAAAAAAAAAAAGCAGTTCCTATGTGGTGACCTCTAATGAGTTCTACACAATGATATAAAGGGCATATAAAAGTGTAGGCAAAGGGTCTGTTTGTGTTTATACAGAGGATCAAAGCCTAATTTGGCTACCCCGAAAATGAACTAAGATACAATATGAAAAAGAACTTCCAACATCAGCACTCTCGGGAAGACTCATGACAGAAGATGATCAGCAAAAAAAAAAAAAAAAACTCCAACCAAGATCCACGCACTGTCACAGGTGTAGATGCACTCATCCCACCAGTTCCTGGACTTGCCATGGGAATGATGAAGGAGATATCTAAGCTGGCCTGTGCATACAGTAAAACAAAAATTGGACTGGATCTATACTGTTGGAACTCAACCAAGAATTAGGAGAAGTGCAAATTGTAGCACTCCAAAATCTTACAACCACAGACTATTTATCGTTAAAAGAACATACGGGATATGAACAGTCCCCAGGAATGGGTTGTTCTAGTTTATCTGAATTCTCTCAGACTGTTTAAGTTCAGTCGACAATATCCACCATATCATAGATAAGTTTTCACAAATGCCTAAGGTGCCTAACTGGTTTTCTTGGTTTCACTGGAGATGGCTGGTAATTACAGGTATGCTTTGGTTAGGTAACTATATTCCTATTATGTTAATGTGTGTGCACAATTTAATTAGTAGTTTAAAACCTATCCATGCTGAAGTGACTCTACAAGAAGATATGTCAAAGAAATAATCAATCTTCCCAGGTTTTCTTCTGCCTGCTACTTCTGTAGCTTTTCTTCTTCCTACCTAATCACAACCTTTAAATAGAACTCGTGCCACATGTCGAATTTACCGAGTATCATAATTCTTCCAAGTGGTAAAGACACCTCAAGACAAATGCTGGGCATAGAAGCCACAGGGCATAAATATGCAAAGAAGTAAAAAGCTAACCTTTTCAAACGATAAGGCTTCTCTCTCACTTACCAACTTCACATTTCCCTGTATGGCCCCGGAAGATGACTGGTTAGCCAGAGACGGGTAAGATTCCTCAAGGGAGGAACAACCTAAGACAGGCACAGTCGCAGGGGGCCATCTGGTGAGAAAATGGGGAGCAGCAGAGGTGAGGCTTAGAACCTCCCCCCTCATGTTCTGAGAGAAATCTTCTGCATACATGGATGTTTATTGCCCTCGTCTAGCGCGGATTAACACATAGTCTACAGGCACACACCTGATCATCTACATTTGCTCTCTTACAACACTAAACTCTGTGTTCTACCTTTATCTCGTATCTACCTACCACTTCAGCATTTTATTAAAAATAATAATAATAGAGAAATGTGGTATCCACATATAAATCAAGTTTAAAAATCAAATGAATAGTCATACTTGAACTGACTGTGTATAGTTCATAATGCATGAACAAAACCGAAAGCTTCTGTGATGACTGCCCTTGCACTGTTCACCATGTAACTTATTCACTATGTAAGAATTTGTACTCCATGTAAGAATTTGTTCGTTATGCATCAGAAGATTGGAGACTGACGAAAATTAGGCTTGGGGTGGATTAATGATTGTGCATTGAGTATTGACCCCCCTATACAGAAATTTATTGTGGTTAACAACTATTTGATCAATAAATATGAGAGATGCCCTCACAAAATATATATATATGTATATATATATATATATATGTATATATATATATATATATATATATATATATATATATATATAAACACACTTCCAATTGTAAAATAAATAAGTAACTGGGATGTAATGTATAGCATAAGGAATATAGTCAAAATATTGTAACAACTTGGTATGGTGATACCTGGTACCTAGAATTATCATGTATATAAATGTTGAATCACTGTGTTGTACACCTGAAACTAATGTAATGCAATACTGTTGTCAACTACCCTTCAATAAAAAAAAAATGTAAATAGGTTAAAAGTAAAATGATGGAAAAAGATATACACCCTGACAACATTAAATAAAAGCTGGAGTAGCTATATTAATTCAAAGTAGAATTCAGAAGAAAGAGTACTTCCACAGACATTACACAAGAGGTCAATTCATCAAAAGGCATAAAGATGCTAAGATTTATGCACTTTATATTAACAACTCTTCAAAAACCAATAGAACAAGAAGGAGAAATAAGTGAATGAAAATTACAACAGGAGGCTCCACTACTGCTCTCTTACTGCGTGGCTGATGAAGTTTTGAGCACTACATTCTCACTCCATTTCTCCATTATCCCTGTGACTTTATGTGCACTATTCTGTGCAGAGCAGTGACTTTTAGAAATGCACACATTGTGTTATAATAGAATTTACTGTATTTAGGGTTCCTTTATTTCTTTCTGCTTGTTTTCAGCTTCCCTTTATCAAAATAGATACTGCCTTTCTGTGTTGTCTAAATGTGTCACTGTTACATGTTCTTTGTCATCTAATTTCCACACTTGCTTTATAACTGGTTCTTTAGTTAAATTCAGAACCCAGCACTAATCTTTTTACTATGCTTTTCTATGTCACTTCTTGGTTACTTCATACAGGCATACCTCACAGGTAATGCAGGTTTGGTTCCAGACTACCACATTAAAGCATTTATTGCAAGAGTATGTCAAATGAATTTTTGGTTTTCTAGTGCAGTATAAAAATGATATTTACAATACACTGTAGTCTGTTAAGTGTGTGATAGTATTATATCTGAAAAAACAATGTGCATACCTTAATTCAAATAGACTTTATTGCTAAAAATAACCAGCATCTGAGCTTCCAGCAAGTTGTAATCACTGATCAGATTACCATAACAAATACAATAATAATGAAAAAGCTTGGAATATTTTAATAATTACCAAAATGTGACACAGAGATACATAGTGAGCAAATGCTGTTGGAAAAATGGTGCTGACTTGCTTGACAAAAGGTTGCCCCAAACATCCAATTTGTATAAATCAAAGTATGTTGTATCTGTCCTCTAATAGAGGCTTCTGGGTACAAAAGTTCCAAACTTCTTGCCTATTCAAAAAAGATTTGCTGTTCTTTTATTGTTGAAGAATATATTTCTAACTGGGTATAGATTCTTAATTTGACACCTTGAGGCTTTTTAAAGAATTACTCTGCAGATAGCAGCAAATTTGGCCATGGAAAAAAAGGGGCTAGCTGGACTTTTTCTTATTAGCGGGCTGTCAAAGTGATTCTTTGTCTTTGCAATCTGGCAACTTTATTTGGATATATCATGATGTTGTCTAGTTTAGGTCCATGTCCGACAGAGGGTTTGCTCTTTTCTATAGATTCAAGTGTACTTTTCTTCCCCTCAAACAATTGTTCTTGGAATATTTTAAGTATTTGTTCTACTTCTTTTATTCTCTATTTTGGGGAATAAATTGTGCTATGGTATGTATGAGGCATCTTATTCTTTTTCATGTGATCTTCAAGTTTAATTTATTTTAGTTCTTCTTCCTCACATTTCTCATTTCTTTCTAAATATAATTTCAGTAGTACCTGTTCTTCCTCAGTATTCCTCCAATATGCTTTTCTTTATGGTGATTTTATTTTATTCCAGTTCTTTTCTGAGTTTGACATCCCAAAATTTGTTTTCTACTATTGGCCTTATTAACATCTTTGAATTCATGTGTCACAGAAGTGATTAACTCAACTAGTTCTCCTTTTTGAAATTCATGGTTTAAAATTTAAGTCACATTATTATTTATCTCCTTTATGATTAGTCAATAACATTACTTTAAAAAATCTTTTTCACCTTTTTTCTTGCAATAGTTTTGTATGCATTTTGTGCTGGTTCCTTTTTCATTACTCAGCTTCAAAAGACATAAGATTTTTAGGGAACAGCTTGCTACATGAAGTTTATTTGGGAGAGGGAATAGAGGCATGTCATAGGCTAATAGGCTAATTCCTTATGCATACATGGTTTTACACATGTACCAGACTTAGTTTCTAGATTAACCTGATTTGCCCTCCTTTCTAGCCAGACTTGCTTTGTTGGAAACCACAGAGTCAGGTCACTGAGGTTAGCATTACCACAATTACTGACTGAAGAAAACTGAGTATTGTGCTGCCTGCAGTACCCAAGCAACAGCTGGGCCCATGGAGGCTCTGGCTTCCCCAGCATCTGCCTAGAGAGGCTGCCTGATGCAATCCAGAAATGAGAGCAAGTTGCAACCCTGCAGAGCAGTCTCATCTAATGAGAGAAGCAAGAAGACAACAGATACATCATCCTCCCTTCCACCTCTGACAGGCTCTTCTGGGACACGCTGGTTCCCATGAAGACTGAAGACACCCTGCCGGCCTGAGCAGTCCAACGTGCTCATCGCAGAGCTATAGCTAACTAGGTAACTGCCCCTTGTACTTTCCCTTCCTCCTGACCCAGCTTAATAAGCCCTGTTCCCTCATTTTTGTAGGACACCTATGCATCCTGACCAGCTGTTATCAAGTAAGATTTTGCTTCAAATTCTGTGTTCTAGGAGTACCCACTAAGATAGCATGTAAGTTTATTTCTCCACCCATAGGTATCTATGAGGTTTTTATCCCCAAATGGAAAGTTACTCATACTTTCACAGAAATGTCTCATACTGAAAAATGTGACTTATGTTTCTGCTTCCAAATTTAACCAAACAATGTCTGCTTTGCAGAACCAAACTGTACCCAAGGAAGCTCCAGCTATCCTGGTCATAGTTCTGCTGTTAATCTATAAAGATTTAGGTTCCACACCTCACAGTATGTATGTTGTCTTTGAAAAGTACCTTGCCAGGTCCTATGAGCATCAGAAATGCTTTTGTTTTCTATCTACTGATACATACATGCCTGCTTGAGTTTTTCAGTCATTTTATAGCTTTACATTTATAGTGATCTTTTTCCTTAGTGTTTCAGAATGATGTGCAGGTAGACATAGAGGAAATGCAGACTTTATACATCCTTCTTCAAACAAGTTCACTATACCCTTAACTTGGCTACATTCTCTTTGTTTCTGCCTTATCCCCAAACTGCTGCTTCTCTCTTCTTTGCTGAGTCTACTCATTTCAGGGCTTCTGAAAGTTAGTGTCCCAAGAGACAGCCTTCACACCTCTCAAATATGTTGGTCCCTACATATAAGGAGAGGTTACTTAATCTTTTAAAATACTAAATTTAGAAATAAAAGGGTTCTAAACTGGTAAGGAAGAAGTAAAACTGTCTTTATTTGCAGACAACATGATACTATATATAGAAAATCCTAAAGACTCCTCCAAAATACTATTACAACTAAATGAATTCAGTAAAGTTGTGAGGCCAGTGTGGATAAAGTGAAGGTTCCTGTGGCCAGGATTCTCACTTGGCCCTGGTCAGCTAGCTCACTACACATGTGTGGGCAATACATTGTTGTTGACTCTATATAAAGCGCTCCGCCCAGTGCTCTGGGTGACACAGTGGCATGGCTGCAAGGCTGCAGGAGAGCAGAGCAGAAGCTGGAGTGGAGTGGTAGCAGTGCCGAGGACAGAAACTGGAATGGCTGTGCAGGCAGAGAGGCCCAGAGTCAGACACCGGCTTGCTGCATGCAGACTCACTCTGAGTGGATGGGATTTTAGTGATTGACCTGCCACTGTGGAAATAAAGTTGGGTATAACCCTTTCACCCCAGGAATGCTCTACTGTTATTTCTTTGGTCACATTGAATCCATAGTAAACTTGCCTGGGGCTAAAACCCACTGGCAAGACATTTGGTGACAGTCGGCAGGGTTCATTGGTGACCAAGGAAAAGATCAGGTTGCCCTCATGGAAGGAGTGTTTCAGTGGGCTGCACCTATGGACAGGGAGACATTCGAGTATCCCCTGTTGACATGTGGTACTGTGAAGGGGTGGAGGACTGGGGTCCACCCCCAAGAGAAAGCTGACTGAAATGGCATCCCTATGAAGTGCTATGGCCCGAAAGGAAGCAGCATGAGAAGGAGCAGTGGCCCGAGAAGGAGCAGCACAAGAAGCAGCAGCAGTATAGGATTGCAGGCTGCCAGGTGCCATGGGGCAGGTGAAGAAAGAGACCCAAGAAGGAGCGGCACGAGAAGCAGCATGCAGGCTGCCAGGTGCCATGGGGCAAGAGAAAGATGTAGTGGAGCCCTCAGCTCCAGAAATGGAGGAGTAGAGGTCGGACGAACAGGTGGAAGTGGAGGCCCTGCCAGTGCCGGAGGCATCGGCCCCTCCTTGGTTGAGACCCCACCTGGATGAAAGCTGGTGGAAAGCCAGAAGAACTCAGCAACTGTGGGTTCTTTCAGGAGAGCTGCAGCCCCCTCCTCAGGTTGTGGAGCACTCCATGCTCTGCTTCTATCCTCAGGCTCAAGCACAAAAGGAAATACGGTCTGCTTCTCGAAGGAAGAATTTAAAGGGCCCTGTGAAGGTCACGAGGACCCAGATGTGGGTTGGTTTGAAAAGGCAGGAGGAGACAGAAAGAAACTGGACTGGAGCTGTGGCAACAACTTAGACCAGAGCAGTGGTTCTGGCTCCTGAAGACAAAGCAGAAGGCAGAGATAAAGCAACAAGATCAGCCTGTGTGTCTGCAAGACAGTTCGCTGGAGAGGCTGGAGAAGGTGGATATTGTAAGGCCCACCCATGGTCCTTTTGGTTAAATTTGGTTACAACGTCCCAGCTTCCTTGCACAGGGATTATTGCAGAGGATTGAGGGCACAGAGATTGAGAGGTGAGAATCCTGGAGGGGTGGAGTGTGGATAAAATGAAGGTTCCTGTGGCCAGGATTCTTGCCTGGCCCTGGTTGGTTTGTTCCCTACACATGTGTGGGCAATACATTGTTGTTGACTCTATATAAAGAGCTCTGCCCAGTGCTCTGGGTGATGCGGTAGCATGGCCACACGGCTGCAGGAGAGCAGATCAGAGGCTGGAGTGGTGGCAGTGCTGAGGACAGAGACCAGGATGGCTGTGTGGGCAGAGGGGTGCAGAGGTAGAGACCAGCTTGCTGCATGCAGACTAAGAGTGGATGAGATTTTAGTGAATGACCTACCACTGTGGAAATAAAGTTGGGTATAACCCTTTCACCCCAGGAATGCCCTACTGTCATTTCTTTGGTCACATTAAATCCATAGTGAACTTGCCCGGGTGTGAATAAAGTGAAAGTTCCTGTGGCCAGGATTCTCGCCTAGCCCTGTTTGGCTAGCTTACCACACAGGTGTGGGCAATACATTGTGACTGACTCTATATAAAGAACTCTGCCCAGTGCTGTGGGTGACATGGTGGCACAGCTGCAGGCCTCAAGGAGAGCAGAGGCTGGAGTAGTGACAGTGCCAAGGACAGAGGCACAGAGGATGGCTGTGCAGGCAGACAGGCCCAGAGGCAGAGATTGGCTTGCTGCATGCAGACTTGCTCTGAGTGAACAAGATTTTAGTGATTGACCTGCCACCATGGAAATAAAGTTGGGTATAACCCTTTCACCCTGTCTTGCCAATAGGTTTCAGCCCCTGGCAAGTTCACTACAGATTCAGGGTGACCAAAGAAATGACAGTAAAACGTTCTTGCGGTGAAAGGGTTATACCCAACAATATATAGAAAGAATTATACATCATGACAAAGTCACGTTTATTCTAGGTATTCAAGGCTGGTTCAACATCAAAAATCAATCAGTGTAATCCTCCATACCAACAGGCTAAAGAAAACTCATATGATCATATTTATTGATTTAGAAAAATCATTTGATTGAATTGAACACTCATCATGATAAAAAACCTCCCAGAAAACTAGGAATAGATGGGAACTCCTTTATCTTGATTAAGAGTATCTACAAAAGTTCTATACTTAATATTAAACTTAGTGTTGAAAGACTGAATACTTCCTCCCTAAAATCAGGAACAAGGCAAGGATAGTATTCACCATGTGTACTCAACATAATACTGGAAGTACAAGCCAGTGAGATAAGGTACACATACACACACAAAAATAACAAAATCTTATAGTTCAGAAAGTAAGAAATAAAACTAGCCCTATTTGCAGATGACACTGTATATTGCAAATTGTCTATGTAGAAAATCCTAAGAATCTATGAAAATCTTTGAGAATTAATAAGCAAGTACAAAAAGATCACAGGATACAAAACTGATCACACTTCATGGAACTAACAAGGAACATGTGGAAACTGAAAATCAATACCATTTGCAATTGCTCCAAGAAAAATGAGGTGTTTAGGTATAAATATAACATAGGATCTTACCCATATTCATGAACCAGAATCAGAGTCATGATTTATTTCTAGTTTTTAGCAATTACAAATAATGCTACAATACACATATATACACATATACATATGACCTACAATTTTTCCTTTTGTTTAACTTTCCAACATATATCAGTAAGATATATTTGTGCCAGATTTATTAAGGTTATTTACTTTTAATCAATTATGTCACATTCCTTTCATAAATATTTAAGGGAGAATTCATATCATACTTTGAATGGAAATAAAAACACAGCATACCAAAACATATGGGATGTAGTTAAAGCAGGGCTTAGTGGGAAATTTACAGCTGCATATGCCTACATATAAAAAAGAAAGGTCTTGGATCAATAGCCTAACTTTCCACATTAAGACATTTAAAAAAGGAAGAGCAAAATAAACTTGAAGCATGCAGAGTTGAAAATAAAAGCTTAGAGCACAAATTAATGAAATAGAGAATAGAAGAAAAAATAGAGAACTGATAAAACCAAAAGCTGGTGCTTTGAAAGATCAACAAAGTTGACAAATATCTAGCTAGATAGATCAGAGAGATTAAGAGAGAAAGAGAGAAAGAGCCAAAGTACTACAATCAGAAATGAAAGAGTGGACTATACTACCCACCTTGTAGAAACAAAAAAAGACTATAAGAAATACTGTAACAATTGTACCAATAAATTAGATGCCTTAGTGTAAATGGAAATTTTCTTAGAGATATAGGTTCCTAGAACCAAACTGACTAAAGAAGAAATGGACAATCAGAGTAGACCTATAACATGTAAAGAGACCAAGACATTAACCAATAACTACCAGCAAGGAAAACCTACAAACAGATGGTTTCACTAGTGAATTCTACCAAACACTTAAATTTAAGAACCAATATGACTTCTTCACAAACACTTCCAAAATCGAAAAGAATAGTCTACTTCCCAACTCATTCTACAAGGCCAGTATTATCCTGATAACAAAATCAAGGCATGACAAAAGAATAAATTAAGAGACAAGTGTCTATTATGAAGATAGGCACAATAATATCCAACAAAGTAACAGAAGACTGAATCTTGCAACATACAAAAACATTATATATCATGATGAAGGCAAATTTTCCCCAGGAATACAAGGTTGGTTTAACCCTTTCATAATAGGAGCACTCAACAAACTAGGAACTAAAGGAAATTTCCTCAACTGGATAAAGAACATCTCTGAAAATCTACAGCTAATATCATATTCAATGATGAAAGATTAGATACTTTCCTCCTAAGATCAATAACAATTCAAGGATACCAGTTTTGTTACTTTGTGCTAGAGAGTCTAGCCAGAGAAATTAGGCAAGAAAAAGAAATAAAAGCTCTCCAGACTGGAAGGGAAAAAGTAAATCTATTTGAAGATTACATTATCTTATATATATAAAATCCTCAAGAATCTTTGAGTTTAACATGATGGCATGATACTGGATCAATATTAAAAATCAGCTCTTTTTATATATTTCTATACAGTTTTAATGAACAATCTGAAAATGAAATTAAGGAAACAATACAATTTGTAATAGCATAAAAAAGTAGAATACTTGGGAAAAACTTTAAGAAAAGTACAATACTTGTACCTAAAAACTACAAGACATTGATTAAAGAAATTTAAAATGTAATTGAATGGAAAAAAGTTATCCATAGTTTTAGATCAGAGGACTTAATACTGTTAAGATGGCAATACTCTCCAAACTGATGTACAGATTTGATGCAATCCCTATCATAATGCTAGCTGGCTTCATCAAAGAAATTGACAAGCTGACCCAAAAATGTATATGGCTTAGAAAGGGGCCTAGAATAGCCAAAACAGTCTTTAAAAAGTAAAGTTAGGGGACTCACACTAACCAATTTCAAAACTTATTATAAAGCAACAGCACCAAGACAATGTTACATGGACAAATGAATAGTTGACATCAGAATAGAACTGAGATTCCAGAATTAACTCCATACATCTATGGTCAACTGATTTTTGGAAAGTGTTCCAAGGACATTCACTAGGGAAAAAATAATCTTTAAAAAAGTGGTGCTGGTACAACTGGATAGCCCGTTACAAACAAAATTGGGCCCTCACTTCACACCACATGAAAGATTAAGTCAAAATGGATCAAAGACCTAAATGTAAGCACTAAAACTCTAAAATTCTTGGAAGAAAACATAAGGGTTTATCTGCCTGACCTTGCATTTGGCAGTGAACAGTTAGATATGACACCAAAACACAAGCAACAGAATAAAACAAACTATTTTATTGAAATGAAAAACCTTTGTGCTTGAAAGGACAAAAGGACTATCAAGAGAGTGAAAAGACAACTCATTGAATAGGATTACATATCTGTAAGTTACATATCTGATAAGAGACTTCTATCTAGAATATATAAAGGACTTTACAAATCAATACTTAAAAGTCAATAAATTGTAAATCAAAACTACAATGGATATTTCCTCACACCCACAAAGATGACTAGAATAAGACATCAGATAAAAACAAGTGTACAAAAGGATGTAAAAAAATAAGAATCATCATACATTTCTCGTAAGAATGAAAAATGGTGAATCCACTTTAAGAAACAGTCTGGCTATTCCTCAAAAAGATAAATATAGTTACCATTTAAATCAGTGATTTAATTCTTCAATGCCCTAGAGAAATGAAAACATATGTCCATAAAAACTCATATATGAATGTTGATATTGATATTATTCATAATAGCCAAAAAATAATCCAATTTCTATCAACTAATAAAGGGACAGAATGTGTATAGCCATACAATGGAATATTATTCAGTCATAAAAAAGAATGAAGTACTAATAAAACATAGATGAATTTTATAAAACATTATGCTAAGTGAAAGAAATGAGCCACAAGAGACCACATATTATTGGATGTCACTTATTTGAAATGCCTAGAAAGGCAAATCTACACAGACAACAATAGATTAGTAGTTCCTTAGGACTGAGGGAATGAAGGTATGGGAGATGATAGACAGTGTATGGGGCTTCTTTTGAGGTGAAGAAAATGTTCCAAAATTGACTGTGTTGATTATCACTACTATTTGTTACTAAAAATATACTAAAAACTATTGAACTGTACACTTTCAATCAGTGAGATGTATGTTATGTAAATTATATTCCAACAAAACTATTATAAAAGGGAAGGTGGCCCAAAGCCAACTGAAAAAGCTCCCAGTAGCCAAACCTGAGATAACTTGAGCACCAAAATAAATAAAATAGGATTGGACCATGACCCAAAGTACAAACATCCATGACACCATACTGATACAAATAAATGATTGAATAAAGTACTAATTGAAGAATACACAAATTTTCTGTGTGAATTCCAAAGAAATCCCAGATACTCTGCACATAAGGAAAAGGAGCATAACTCCCTACTCCTTAAGTGTGGCCTGCACACAATGGCTTCCTTCCAAAGAAGACAGTATGAAAACAGGAGAACTAAGAGTAACTTTACAATGGAGAAACCTGAAAAATGCTACCTTCTCCAGGTTACAGGTAATTAACAGGAAACCTCAACAGTGATCAGTTGGTCATGTTGATAGTATCCATCCTTGATAGGATGTGATTGAATGACATTTCACCTCTCAGGTCTTTCCCCAAAAAGTGCGTAACTCCAATCTAACCATGAGAAAAACAGCAAATCTCAATAGAAGAACATTCGACAAAATACCTGATCAGTACTCTTCAAATATGTCAAAGTCATCAAAAACCAGGAAAGCCAGAGAAACTGTCGCAGCTGAAAGAGCCAAAGAAGACATGACAAGTAAATGCAATCCATCATAGATGGGATTGGAGAATGGAAAAAGGACAGGGGTAAACAGTAAGGTAATCTTAATAAAGCATCAAACTAAAGTAAGATGTGAATAATAGGGAAAACTAGGTGTTGGAATATGGAAGCTCTGCACTATCTTTGCAACATTTCTGTAAGTATAAAACTACTTTGAAATAAAAAGCAAAATAAAAATATCAGTGTAGAGAAGGAGATTCAAGATGGCAGCATGAGAGGTGAGACAGTGAACTCCTTCCTAAACCACAAATAATATGAAAATATAGTTAATTAATACAACTAACCCTAGAACAGCAACAGGAAAGAAGGCTGAACCAGACTGCATACAGACATCATGAACAGAGCAGACCTCATGAAACAGGGTAATGTAAGAAAGCCTTGATCCAGCAGGACCCAAGCCATTCCCCCACCCCACCTCACACCAGTGGATGGGAGGAAGAGAAATGGAGTGGGGAAGAGGTGGAAGCCTGGGGCCACTGAACACCTCACCCTGGAGGTCTGCTTTGAAGCACGAACCTACACTGTGTGGTGCTCTGAAGGTTGAGGAGCTGGGACAGGTTGAGTGCTTCAGAGACTGACATTCCAGCAGTTTGTGGAGGACGGGATCCACATCCAGCCAATCTGTGACAGAGGAAAGGCAGGCAGTCTGAGAAGCTTCCTAGCAGGGACAGAGCTGCTGAAGGGGTGGGGTTTGCACAGAGCTTGCTGCATGAGAGAAGGGGGATCTGGACAAGGTTCTCTGAGCGCACTTTACCCAGCAGGTTGGGAACTTTGAGGAGCTTCAGGTGCTCCATCCCTTGGCTGGCTGCTCAGCTCTGAGACCCCCCACTGAGACACGCAGCCTGCCGAGCCTTCCTCCTGGCCTGACAGCACTGGCTCACAAAGCGGCAGTCACTGCACTGGCGTCAGGCCATCCAGAGGGAGGCCCCACCTATAACAGCTAGAGACACACAGCACAGAGGCTGACACCTGTGTGATCAGCCCATTGGCTCTGACACTGAAGACAAGCACTGCAGATGGGAATCAGGAAACAGACCTTTACTCCACTCAGGCACCAGCTCTGTTCCCCAGTGACCCCCAACGTCACTGTAGGGGCTAAGCAGCTCCACAGACTAGAGCTTCTGGGCACTAGAGGGCACTGCATAGAAATATGAAATGTTAAAAGAACCTAGTTCAGACCAAACTCTCACAAACCCCAGAAAAAGGGCCAAGTGAAACTGAACTCACCAATCTTCCTGAAAGAGAGTTCATAATAAAATCATAAACATGCTTATGGAGGTACAGAAAAATATTCAAGAACTCAGGAACGAATTTAAGATGGAAATTCAATCATTAAGAAATTCCATACTGAAATGAAACATACAATGGGGGATTTAAAAGCAGATTAGATGTAGTATAAGAGATGGTAAATGGAATAGAAATTAGACAAGAGGAATACAAAGAAACTGAGGCAGAGAGAGAAAAAACAATCTCTAAGAATAAAAGAATATTGAGAGAACTGTGTGACCAATCTAAATGGAACAATATTTGCATTATAGGGGTACCAGAAGAAGAAGACAGAGAGAAAGGGATAGAAGTGTCTTTGAGGAGGTAATTGCTGAAAACTTCCCCAACCTGGGATGGGAGATAGTTTCTCAGGCCATGGAGGTGCACAGTTCTCCCAACACAAGGGACCCAAGGAAGACAACATCAAGACATATAATAATTGAAATGGTAAAGATCAAGGATAAAGACAGACTTTTAAAAGCAGCTAGAGAGAGAAAAAATATCACATACAAAGGAAAACTCATCAGGCTACCATCAGACTTCTCAGCAGAAACCTTACAGGCCAGAAGGGAGTGGCATGATAAAGTTAATGCAAAGAAGCAGTAGGGCCTTGAACCAAGAATACTCTACCCAGCGAGGTTATCATTTAAATTTGAAGGAGTGATTAAACAATTTTCAGATAAGCAAAAGCTGAGAGAATTTACCTCCCACAAACAACCTCTACAGTGCATTTTGGAGGGAGTCCTATAGATGGAAGTATTCCTAAGGCTAAATAGATGTCACCCCAGGGTTAGACAAAGAGTACAGAATATGATTCATAATATACAAAGAATGGAGGAAGAAGAAAACGAAAAAGGAAGGAAAAAAAAGAACCTTTAGGTTTTGTTTGTAATAGCATATGAAGTGAGTTAAATTAGACTGTTAGATAGTAAGGGAATTACCCTTGAAACTTTGGTAACCACAAAACTAAAGCCTGCAATGGCAATAAGTACATACCTATTGATAATCACCCTAAATGTAAATGGTCTGAATGACCAATCAAAACACATAGACTCACTGAATGGATAAAAAAACAAGACCCAACTATATGCTGCCTACAAGAGACTCACTTCAAACCCAAAGACATACAGACTGAAAGTAAAGGGATGGGAAAAGATATTTTATGCAACTAATAGTGAGAAAAAAAGCAGGAGTTACAGTCCTTGTATCAGACAAAATCGACTTCAAAACAAAGAAAGTAAGAAGAGACAAAGAAGGATATTACATAATGATAAAAGGGCCAGTCCAACAAGAGGATATACCTATTATAGATATCTATGCACTCAACAGAGGATCACCTACATATGCAAAACAAATACTAACAGAATTAAAGAGAGAAATAGAATGCAATGCATTCATTTTAGGAGACTTCAACACACCACATACTCCAAAGGACAGATCAACCAGAGAGAAAATAAGTGAAGAGACAGAGGCACTGAACAACATATTAGAACAGATGGACCTAATGGACATCTACAGAACACTCCTTCCAAAACCAACAGGATACACATTCTTCACTAGTGGACATGGAACATTATCAAGAATAGATCATACGCTAGGCCACAAAATGAACCTCAATAAATTCAAAAAGATTGAAATTTTACCAACCAGCTTCTCACATCACAAAGTATGAAACTAGAAATAAAATACACAAAGAAAACAAAAAGGCCAAAAACACATGGAGGCTTAATAACATGTTCCTACCAATGACTCAATTACCAAATAAAAGCAGAGATCAAGCAATATATGGAGACAAATGACAACAATAATTCAACACAGCAAAATCTGTGGGACGCAGCAAAGGCTGTGGTAAGAGGGAAATATATTGCAACACAGGCCTACCTCAGGAAAGAACAATTCTAAATGAACAGTCTAAATTCACAATTAATGAGACTAGGAAAAGAACAACAAATGAGGCCCAAAGTCAGTAGAAGGAGGGACATAATAAAGATTAAAGCAGAAATAAATAAAATTGAGAATAATAAAACAATAGAAAGAATCAATGAAAGCAGGAGCTGATTCTTTGAGAAAATAAACAAAACAGAAAAACCCCTAGCCAGACTTATCAAGAAAAAAAGAGAATCTACACACATAAACAGAATCAGAAAAGAGAAAGGAAAAATCACTACAGACACCAGAGAAATACAAAGAATTATGAAAGAATACTATTAAAAATTATATGGTAACAACATGGCTAACCTAGAAGAAATTGACAACTTTCCAGAAAAATACAACCTTCCAAAGCTGACCTAGGAAGAAACAGAAATCTGAATAGACCAATTACCAGAAAAGAAATTGAATTGGTAATCAAAAAACAACCTAAGAACAAAACTTCTGTACCAGATGGTTTCACTGCTGAATTTTATCAAACATTTAGTGAAGACCGAATACACATCCTCCTTAGTTTTCCAACATGTAGAAGAGGAGGGAATACTCCCAAACTCATTCTATGAGGCCAACATTACTTTAATACCAAAACCAGGCAAAGACACCATACACAAAAAAATTACAGACCAAAATCCCTGAAGAACATACATGCAAAAATACTGAACAAAATATTAGCAAACAGAATTCAAAAATACATCAAAAGATAATCCATCATGATCAAGTGGGATTCATCCCAGGGATGCAAGGACGGTACAACATTTGAAAATCCAGCAACATCATACACTACATCAACAAAAAGAAGGACAAAAACCGCATGATCATAGATGCTGAAAAAGCATTCAACAAAATTCAACATCCATTCATGATAAACACTCTCAACAAAATGGGTAAAGAGGGCAAGTACCTCAACATAATAAAGACCATATATGACAAACCCACAGCCAACATAATACTTAACAGCAAGAAGCTGAAAGCTTTTCCTTTAAGATCTGGAACAAGACAAGGAGGCCCACTCTCCCCACTTTATTTCAACATAGTTCTGGAGGTCCTCCTCATAGCAATCAGACAAAACAAAGAAATACAAGGAATCTAGATTGGCAAGGAAGAAGTCAAACTGTCCCTGTTTGCAGATGACATGATATTGTACATTAAGAACCCTAAAGAATCCACTCCAAAACTACTAGATCTTATATCTGAATTCACAAAGTTGTGGGATACAAAATTAATACACAGAAATCTGTGGCATTCTTATACATGAATGATGAAGTAGCAGAAAGAGAAATCAGGAAAACAATTCCACTCACAATTGCATTAAAAAGAATAAAATACCTAGGAATAAACCTAACCAAGGAAGTGAAAGACTTATACTCTGAAAACTACAAGACAGTCGAGAGAAATTAAAGAAGAAACCAATAAATGGAAACCCGTCCTGTTCTCATGGATAGGAAGAATTAATATTGTCAAAATGGTCATCCTCCCTCAATCAATCTATAGATTCAAAGCATTTCCTATCAAAATACCCACAATATTCTTCAATGAAGTAGAGAAAATAGTTCTAAAATTCATAAGGAACCACAAAAGACCCCAAATAGCCAAAGCAATACTGAGAAGGAAAAATAAAGCAGGAGGAATTATTCTCCCTGACTTCAAACTCTACTACAAAGCCACAGTAATCAAGACTGGCACCACAATAATTTTGTACTGGCACAAGAGAGACCCATAGACCAATGGAACAGACTAGAGAGCCCAGATATAAACTCAAGCATATATGGTCAATTAATACATGATAAAGGAGCCATGGATATACAATAGGGAAATGACAGCCTCTTCAACAGCTCGTGTTGGCAAAACTGGACAGCTACATGTAAGAGAATGAAACTTCATTATTGTCTAACCCCATAAACAAAAGTAAACTCAAAATGGATCAATGACCTGAGTGTAAGTTATGAAACCTTGAAACTCTTAGAAAAAAACATAGGCAAAAATCTCTTGGACATAAACATGAGCAACTTCTTCATGAACATATCTCCCCAGGCAAGGGAAACAAAAGCAAATATGAACACGTGGGACCATATCAAACTAAAAACTTCTGTACAACAAAGGATACCATCAGTAGAACAAAAGGGCATCCTATGGTATGGGAGAATATATTCTTAAGTGACATATCCAATAAGGGGTTGACATCCCAATTATATAAAGAGCTCATGCATCTCAACAAACAAAAAGCAAATAACCCAATTTAAAAATGGATAGAGGAACTGAACAGACACTTCTCCAAAGAAGAAATTCAGATGGCCAACAGGCACACGAAAAGATTCTCCACATCCCTAATCATCAGAGAAATGAAAGTTAAAACCACAATGAGATATCACCTCACACCAGTTAGGACGGTCAACATCCAAAAGACAAACAACAACAAATGTTGGCGAGGATGTGGAGAAAGGGGGAACCCTCCTACACTGCTGGTGGGAATGTAAAATAGTTCAACCATTGTGGAAAGCAGTATGGAGGTTCCTCAAAAAACTAAAAATAGAAATACCATGTGATCCAGCAATTCCACTCCTAGGAATTTGTCCTAAGAATGCAATAGTCAAGTTTGAAAAAGACAGATGCACCCCTATGTTTATCGCAGCACTATTTACAATAGCCAAGAAATGGAAGCAACCTAAGTGTCCATCAGTAGATGAATGGATAAAGAAGATGTGGTACATATATACAATGGAATATTATTCAGCCATAAGAAGAAAACAAATCCTACCATTTGCAACAACATGGATGGAGCTAGATGGTATTATGCTCAGTGAAATAAGTCAGGTGGAGAAAGAAAAGTATCAAATGATTTCACTCATCCATAGAGTATAAGAACAAAGAATAAACTGAAGGAAGAAAACAGCAGCAGACTCACAGAACCCAAGAATGGACTAACAGTTACCAAAGGGAAAGGGACTCAGGAGGATGGGTGGGAAGGGAGGGATAAGGGGGGAAAAGGGTCATTATGATTAGCACATATAATGTAGTGGGGGTACTCAGGGAAGGTAGTACTACACAGAGAAGACGAGTAGTGATTGTATAGTTTCCCACTACACTGATAGACAGTGACTGTAATTGGGTATGTGGTGGGGACTTGTTACTAGGCGGAGTCTAGTAATCCTAATTTTCTCTATGTAATTGTACATTAATGATACCAAAATAAAAAATATATGTATCAGTGTAAACTCACCACATCTCAATATATGCAGAAAAAACACTTGGCAAAATCCAATCGTGGTAAAAACTTTCAGCATAGGAAGAACAGAGGAGAATTTCCTTCACCTGACAAAGGGAATTGAAACAGACCTCCAGCTAACATCATAGCTAATGGTGAAAGAATTAATGCTTTCCCTCTAACACCAGGAAAGAGGGAAGGATGACCTCTCTTACCACTTTTACTGAACATTGCACTAGAATTTCTAGCTAATGTAATAGAGCAATAAAAATAAATAAAAGGCATATAGGCAAGAAAAAGGAAATAAAAAAATTTCTACTTGCAGAGGACATGTTTGCCCCTATGGGAAATCCTATGGATCCCACAGATACTTCTTAAATATAACACAAGATTGCAGGCTACAAAGTCATCACATGAAATCAATTTTATTACATGTACTAGGAATGAAACATTGGAATTTGAAATTATATATGTATATGTACATATGCATATATATAAAACATTTGGTGTATTTTAAATTACATGTGTGTAATTTTTGTAAATGTGTGTGCATAATTTTAAGAAGTGCCAAAAATAAAAGACTTATGTATAAACTTAACAAGTGTGTACAGGGTTTATATCCTGAGACCTAAAAGCATTGGTGAAAGAAATTAAAGTTCTAAAAAAATGAAGAGATTTACCGTACTCATGGTTTGTAACACTCAGTATTATGTGTTGATCCTTCCCAATTTTATCTGTAGACCCAATGTAATTTCAGTCAAAATTCCAGCAAACCTAAGTATGGATATACACTTACTCTAAAATTAATATGGAAATGCAAAAGATCTAGAATAGTCAAAACAATTTTGAACATGAAAAACCTGATGGTCTCACACCACCCAGTTTCAAAACTTACTCTAAAGCTGTAATATTAAATACAATATGGTATTAGTGAAAGGAGGCTCACAGAGACTAGAATAGAGGGCACAGAAATAAACCCACACAAATATGGCTACTTCATTTTTGACATAAATACAGAGCCAATTCAGTGGAAAAAGGATAGCTTTTTTTTTAACATATGGCATTGAAACACTTAAATAATAATATGCAAAAAAAATCAACCAAACAAAAAAAGGTCAATCTATACTTCACAGCTTGGGTAAAAATTAACTCAATATGGATCTTAGACTTAAAATTCTAAAATTTCTAGATGAATGAATATACAGAGAATCTTTGTGACCTTGGCTTAGATAAAGAGGTTTTTTCAAGTTTTCTACTAAAAACACAGTCCACAAAAGCAAAAACTGTTAAGTTTGACTTTATTAAAATGGAAACATCTTGCTCTGTGAAGGATAAGAAAAGAGAAGCCAAGAAATTCAGATAGTCAACAGGCACATGAAAAGATGCTCCACATCACTAATTATTAGGGAAATGCAAATTAAAACCATAATGGGATATCACCTCACACCAGTTAGGATGGCCAGTATAGAAAAGACTAGGAACAACAAATGCTGGTGAGGATGTGGAAAAAGGGGAACCCTCCTGCACTGCTGGTGGGAATGTAAACTAGTTCAACCATTGTGGAAAGCAGTATGGAGGTTCCTCAAAAAACTCAAAATAGAAATACCATTTGACCGGGAATTCCACTCCTAGGAATTTACCCAAAGAAAACAACTTCTCAGATTCAAAAAGACATATGCACCCCTATATTTATCACAGCACTATTTACAATAGCCAAGATATGGAAGCAACCTAAGTGTCTATCAGTATATGAATGGATAAAGAAGAGGTGACACATATACACAAAGGAATACTATTTAGCTATAAGAAAGAAACAAATCCTACCATTTGCAACAACATGGATGAAGCTAGAGGGTATTAGGCTCAGTGAAATAAGTCAGGCAAAGAAAGACAAATACCAAATGATTTCCCTCATTTGTGGAGTATAAGAAAGAAACAAAACTGAAGGAACAAAATAGCAGCAGACTCACAGACTCCAAGAAGGGACTAGTGTTACTAAAGAGGAGGGGTTGGGGAGAGCTGGTGGGGACGGAGGGAGAAGGGGATTGTGGGGTATCATGATTGGTGCACATGGTATGTGTGGGGTCACGGGGAAGACAGTGTAGCTCAGAGAAGACAAGTAGCGACTCTGCGGCATCTTACTACACTAATGGACAGCGACTGCCATGGGGTATGGGGGCGTTGATAATAAGGGTGAATGTAATAAGCACATTGTTTTTCTTGTGAAAACTTCATAAGAGTATATATCAATGATACCTTAATAAAAAAAAAAGGAAAGGAAAGAAGCCACACACAGGTAGAAAATACTTGCAAATCACATTTTTGACAAAGAATTTGTTTCAGAATATATAGAGTTCTTAAAAACAGCCATAAGAAAATAAACAATCCAATTTAAAAATTGAAAGATCTGAACACGTTAGTATAGAAGATACACAGTTAACACATAAGCAAGAGAAAACACACACAACAATTGTTTTTAGGGAAATGCAAATTAAAACCCACATAAGGCCTTTTTTAGACTGGGAAAACAAAACACTGAAAATGTGAACTGGTATGGATGTTGAAAAACAGAAATTCTGATTTGTTAGTGGGACTGCAAAATAATGCAGGCACTTTGGAACACAGTTACACAATTGCTTATAAATTTAAACATATACTTCCTATACAATCCAGAAATCCTACTCTTACGAATTTACCCAAGTGAACTGAAAACTTTTATCATTGCAAAAGCCTCAACACAAATGTTTATAGTATCTTTATTCATAATCACCAAAACAGGTAACAATTCAGATATCCTTCAACAGGTGAGTGGATTAAAAAAACTGTGGGACATCTATAAATGTAATACTATTCAGTCATCAAAGGGAATGAACTAAAATCTCACACCACAATATTAATAAATCTTAAATGACTTTTGATAAGTGAAAGAAGCCAGACCTAAAAGCTGCATATTATATCATTCAATCTATTTGGTGTTCTGGAAAAGATTAAATTATAGAACAGGGAACAGATCAGTAGATGCCAGGAGAGGGGAAAGCAAGGAGAGGTTGAGTAACAACAGGTCACCAGAGGGAATTTTCATAAAGGAACTGTTGTGCATCGTACTCATCATGTGATGTATTCATCAAAACTCAGAGCTGTACACCAATAGGAGAGAACCTAACTCTATTCAAATTTTAAAAAAAATCAAACAGGCTGTGGATGGAACACAGACTGTGATAAGTGACTCTGTTATCATAAATGTATGTATCACATAACCTAAATGAAAAGGGCAAGGGAAAATGAGCTGACCTATATTCTAGATGCATATACAGAGAATTCTTGTGACCTTGGCTTTGTAAAATAACATTTTGACTGGATACTATAAGGCTGAAAACAAAAACTGTCCATAAACATTACAGTCTAGTTGGTAAATTCTCATAGAGGTTAGCAATTCTGAAACTACTTTACATGTAAAGAGTAAGTAAACACTGTAGACAATGGTAGCCAGGTATCTCTGCGTCTAAGTATGAAGTTAAAAATAAGCAAGGGGTAGGTGGGAAGGTCAGAATGAACCTTGGGTTAGAGTAGGAGATATCAATGTAAATTCATTAATTTTAATATATATATGTATACATGTGTGAATATGTACATACAGATACAGAAATATAGATTACTAACTTGAATTGGTTAACATACAATTATCAACAAGCAACCTAGAGCTCAGATATTGATTTCTCCAATAAAAGAAACAAGGGTTCCATGGAAAAATGGCTGATTCTAGGGCTGGGGCAGGGAAAGGGCAAGATGAGCCTGGGGTATCTTGTAGTATCAAAAATTAAGAAAGTGCTTTATAAAGAATGATAAAAATACATTAAAAGAATCTAAAAGTAACCTGTGATAGCTCTCAATGCCCAAAGCTGGAACAATTTGACAATATAATAACATAATAGTATCAAATGAAAGGAAAAGGGTGGGGGCACCAGGCAGGGAAAGTTGACTGAAAAAAAGTAGCAACAACATGACCTAATCTTAGATGAATTTTGCTAAGTGAAAAAAGCCAAACCATAGAGATGCATATTCTGTAATTCCATCCACATTCTGAAAAGGGTAAAATTATAGAACAGAGAACAGATCAGAGGGTGCTAAGGATTGGGTGAGAATGCTGGGGTTGAATAACAATGATTGAGAATAAAATAAAAAAAAAGAACACGCAAAACAGAACTAGACTTATAAAAAGAACCAGAAATAGGTATGCTTCCTAAAAATGTATAATCTCAGTCCAATCAGAAAAACGGATGGTTGCTATAGGGGAGGGGAGTAGGGGGATGAGTAAAAATAGGTGGAGATAAAGACTTATTTTCTAACTATTTAAAAAATAAGTCACTGGGATGAAAAGTAAAGCATAGGGGATATAGTCAATAATTTTTAAGTATCTTTGTGTGTTGATAGATGGTAACTGTACTTAATATGGGCATTTTGTAATGTATATAATTGTCAAATAACTATATTGTATACCTGAAACTAATATATTTATAATATTGTATACCAACATTATAAAAAATAAATAGAAAACAAATATCTGAGTCCATACTGATATAAATAAATGGTAGAATAAATAAGTGGGGAAAACAAAAACTTTCCCTTACAGAAGAATCTCAATCAATAAATACAGAAGGAAAAAATAAAATAGAAAAATCATCATTTAGAACACCACAGTAATAATGGTTGCAGGCAAGATCCACCAACAAAAGCTAAAATGTATGGCCAAATCTCCAACTAGAAACAATATATTTGCATAGCCTCAAAAGGTCTCTCCCCAAATTTACTAGTAAATGTGATAATGGTTTAAAACAGGACCACAATTCAAGATGGAGCTTATTTCCCCTCCAAGTGTCCCCTGGATTTAGCAACCCACTTCTAAGTATAGATTGGAAAGGGAAAAATTCTGACTATAATGTGGAAACCTGTCAGACACCAACCTTACCAAGTAATCAAGGTTAGTATAGTCATGTTGGTACCTTTATAAAGTAGGCACATCCTCTCAGTGGTATTCTTCCTAAAAATGTATAACCTCAGTCTCAGGAGGGGAAACCATCAGACAAACTCAAATTTAGGGACATTCTTCAAAATATCTGACCACCATTCTTCAAACATCGGAAGGTCATAAGGGACAAGAAAGACCAAAAAGCTGTTACAGATTCGGGGAGATTAAAGAGACATGATGACTAAATGTACTGTGGTATCCCCTATTGGATCCTTGACCATTAAAAGATTACTGCTGGAAAAACTGATGAAATCAGAATAAACTATATAATTTAGCTAATAGAATCGTAACCAATGTACAATGTTAACATTAGGGGAAGAGGAGTGAAAGGCATATGGGAACTACCTTTGCAGTTCTCCTATAAATCTGAAATTATTAGAAAACAAAAAAGCTAAAAAATGACATTGACTAAAAAGTTTACTCTATATTGTTTTTTAAAAAGTGTGTTTTAAATAATATACCCCGGTTACCGTATTGTGCTGACGATGTCAGGAGGATGTACATGTAAAAGTATATTTGATTCCAGGTGAAGTATGGTCAGTTCTGGGAGATGAGAGTGCTTTCTTCTTTAAGCTTGGTGTTTGAGCAGTTTCTTATATATGAACAGATTTTGCTGTTACTATTAATACCGAATTGCTGGCTTTTTCCTGCATTCCGGAGAACAAGTATGCTAGTGACATATTATTTTAGTTTAGATAAATTTACCTGAACTAAAACACCATCTGTCAATAAATGATCTAAATAAAATACCACTGTCATAATGAAATCCAGCGCACACCTGTCCTCTGGCTTGTGTGAAAGGCCGGCTGCTCTGGCACCCGTCCCTTGCCAAGGCTACAGGACGTCGGACAGCATCTCTCAACGCGGAGCCAGGCAGCACAGCTGCCTCCCAAAGGAATGGGCACAGTGGCGCCAGAGAGGGGAGTCCACAGAAACATTCCAGAGCAGCGTTTGGACTACGTTGACGCCTTACACGGTTACAAAAGCCCTGTTGGCGGTGTCAGCTTACTCCCAGCGCGGCTGGAACCCCTTCTTCCCCCAGCAGCCAGGAGCCTCGCTCCCGCGCCAGCCCGCCGTCTGCGCATGTGCGACCCCGCCTCCTCCTCCCAGCTTGTTCTTCCCGGCCTTCACTCAGTCGTGGGAAACAATCCGTGGCCCCCGGGTCCATGCGGAGAGGGAGCTGTGGAAGCGCCGGAAGGTAGGGGCGAGGGCCAGCGCGGCTCTGGGGGGCCGGCGGAGGTGGGTGGGAGCCGCGGGACGCCAGGCGTCTGTGGTGCCGGCAGAGCTGAAGGGACGGCGGGCGCGGGCGTCTCCGTCTAAACGGAGGGAACGGGGGCTCAGCGGCTCGCGGGGTTCACAGGCGTCCAGCTCCCTGCTTCAGGTGGCCCGTGCCCGTGTTGCGGTCGCGGGAGAGGAGTGCGCGTGCGTGACGTGAGCGGTGGCCCTGCGGGGAGGAGGTGGGACTGCGAGGAAGAATGCGTGCGCTTGCGCGACGTCTGCGCGCCCTGGGCGTAGTGCCGCGTGAGCGTGCGTGGTTTGAGAGCCAGGTCCACCCGGACTGGTGTCGGGAGTGTGGGGCTGCACGGGGGTGCCGGTCTGGCTTCTGGTCTAACACCAGCGAGTTGCCTGCAGCAAGTAGCCGACGTGAGACGCGATTTCCTTCTCCATAAGACGCGGATATCAAGAGCTGTTGCCACGTGTGTACTAAGTACTCGTTTTGTTAGCCCCCGTCATGTATTAGTTGTGTGTGTCAGTGCAGCTGGAGCCCAGCGCGCCCCCAGGCCTCCATTCCGCGATTCACTCATCTGAAGGGGCGGGGATGGCTGGGTCAGCTAGCCGCCAGTTCGCCCGGCCCTAACATGCCCCGGAGCCTGAGTTATTTCCCGTGTACTCATTTGTTACTTATGTACAATCAAGACAGTTTCCTGAAGCCATCGAAGGCTGTGTGCCGTGGAAGATCTGGGACAATTTTAAGAAGAGAGGTGAGCAGGAGCCGATGGGTGGGCACACAGCCGCTCGGGAAATAGCGCTTTGACAGTTGGTGAGGGCGCGGTCGGGGGGTACCTGTTAAAGGCTCAGCCGCCAAAGCCACGGAAATTGTCATTACCCCTCCCTGTTCACCCTTCACTCGCCTCATATTCCTTTCACTATGCCTCGGAGCGAGCTTCCCTCAGTCCCCCAGCTTTGAAGGCATCCAGAGAGGCACTGAGGTTCTTGTTCTCTTGGCCTTAGAGACAGAGACACAGGCCCTTTTTGGGTTATCTGTTTTGATCTCATTTCTCATTTGAAAAATAAAAATAAAACTGAGTCTGAGGTGACTGGCTCACAACATGCAGTTAGTGGCAGAACCAAGATTAAAAGTCAGGCCTGCAAATTCCTAGGCCACTGCCCATTTTGTCACTGCGAAGTCAGGTGTTCGTTTCTTATTAAAAGATCCCTCTGAAAACTATAAGCAGGTTAGAACAAACATTAATTTTTTTATCTTGAAATCCGCATCTCTTTTTTCAGAGGTTTCTTGGATTATGTAACCTCAAGAGATTAGTGGTGGTAGCAGAAAAATAAACAATATGGCTAGTTTTTTTCCCCTACATCAGTTTTGACAAATCCATAGTGTTTCCCCTTTTACTGTTATATGTTCAACTCATCTTCTCATGTTTTTAATTTTTCTGTGTCACAGAACCTAAATTGGTAATAAATCAGTAAGAAACAAATGTTTACATTCTCTCAGTGAAAACTATCATGTCTAAGTTCAACACATATGGGAGCCACCACATGGACATGTAAGTATCTTGTGTGTGGCACTGTGTAGGCAGGGGAATCCAGGAACTGCAAGGCAGACCAAGTCTTTTCTGACTTTCTTCTTCCTTCCCTCCTCAGCTCTCCCTCTTCCACTAAGAGCAGAAAATGAACAAATCCCAGGTGAGTTTTTGCTTGTTTACTCCCACTTGTTATAAAATGTGTTTTCTGAAGTTTATAAGGATTCATATTTTTAAAATGAAAAAATAGAAGTAGGTAAGAATTTGTATTTTTAAGAGAAATAGTAGCAAAGCCAAAATAGGGCAGTTGACAGGATTAGTTGTAGGATTTTTAATTTTACAGTTATCCAAGTTAGTGTAAAATTTTCTCTGACCTTTCTAATAACCCTGAAATAAACACAATATATTGCCTATAGTACTTTCTCGGAGGACATAACAGTGCCAAAGCAGACTCAATGCACATGCTTTTCAGGGCACCAAACAGTGAGGTTTGAATATACAGCTCTTTCATGGTCCTGTCTGAACCACAAATAAAACCTTGAAGACCTGGCAGAGAGATTGCATGTCCTCAAAATCACTCTCCAAAAGATGTTTGTGTCAGCTTGTTTGTATTTTTGGCTTGAGTGTCAGGCATTCTGGCTTTTGTTTCTGCATTTCTCATTTACATTTATGTGTAAATAACGAATGCAGTCTTGCTCCTTCACCCCCATCATCTAAATCACTTCTGAGAAAAGCCACCAATTGTAGTCAAATCCAAAAGTAGACAAATATAGTTTTTGTCTTTACCTTTGTCTTAGTTGGCCCTTCAGTAGCATTTGATACTATTCTCCATAGTCTCTCTGTTTGGAAAGCCTCCTCTGTTGTTGCCCATGACACCGCCCTGCTAGCTCTCCTTTGCTAACTCTGAGTCCCTTTCTATTCCTCATGAAGTTGGCCTTTCCTTTTGCCCAAGATATTGCATATTTCTGCTTTTATTGTGCATCCATTCTTGACCCACTGCTCTTCTCAGTCCAGCTATTTTTACAGACTGGTTTTGTCTTGTTGTTTTTAATAAAATATTTTTGAATTGGTAATATATTAATATGATTAAAAAAGCAAATGATACAAATGTTAAGGAAATATTTACACTACCATTTTCTATATGATGCTTCTTCCAGGTAGTGTAACATTTCTCCTCTAAACTGAGACACTCCCCTGAGAGTGAAAGAGGTTCTGTAAACAGTTATGCTGGGACAACTGGCATAGAGTGGGGGAGTCCCAGACAAATTGGAGTGTATTGTCACACTACTGTAGGTATCCATTATTTCCAGTTTCTTATTTGTCTTCCCAGTGTTAATTCAGTTAAAATGTGTGCCCGCTTCCCTTATTTAAAAGGGAATCCATTACCCTTAGGGGTTCTCATACTTAGAGGCACCTGTCCATCACAAGGATCTTGTTAAAATGCAGATTTTGATTTAGTAACTCTGGGTGGAGCCCTGGATTCTGCATTTCTAATAAGCTCCCAGATGAAGCTGATTCTGCTGATCAGGGACCTGCACTTTGAGTATCCAATCTGCACACAATTTCTGGTTCTTTTTTTGCTTTTTATAACTTCTTTTTTCAGCCTGTCCCAGACTTTGTGTAGCCAAACAGGAATTGCTTCATCTTTGTTATAACTGTATAGTAGTTAAAGTGTGAATGCTCCATAGTTTATTAAATTAGTTACTATTTCCAACCTTTTGCAACTACAGACCATGTTTTAATGAATAATCTTGTACATAGAGGTTTATTCTATCAGGTGAATTTACAGAAGTGGGACTGCTAGGTCAAAGGGTAAATAAAAAAGATAAACTTGATTGGTTGGTAGAATTATAATATTTTGTATTCCCATTGACTTGTGTGAGAGAGTTTGTTTCTACACAGCTTCTCCCACACATATGTGGTTCAAGTTAGGGAATTTGAGAGGTAAAAAGTGGTAGATTGCCTTGCAATTTTCTTAACTATGAGTGAGGAATGTTCTTTCATGTATCTAAAAGATGTCTTGTATTTATATTTCTGTGAACTACCTATTCATATCTTTGCTCATTTTGCTCTTAGGTTTCTGACTTTTGTTTTTCAGTGTCTAGTTAACTTCTTTATATATTAGGGATACCAATCCTTGTCTATTATGTGAGTTACAAACTTTTATTTTATGGTATATCATTTATCTTTTGATAGTTGCTCATGGTGTTTCTCCCCGTGCAGGTATTCTGTTTCAGGACACTCCACTCCACTTAGTCATTTCCTTAGGCTCTTCTTGGTTGTGGCAGTTTCTCAGTTTCCTTGTTTTTGATGACCTTAGTAGTTTTGAGGAGTACAAGTCAGGTGTTTTGTAGAATGTCCCTCAATTGGGAATTGTCTGCTGTTTTACTTAAGATTAGGTGGGAGTTGTGTGTTTCCTGGAGGAAGACCACAGAGGTAGATTTATGTCATCTCATATCCAGGGTAAATGTGTCTTACCACAGTTGTATCAGTGTTGGTCACCTGGTTGAAGTCATGTGGTCAGGTGTTTCTGCTGCAAAGTTACTCTTTTTTCCCTCTGTTTCATACTATAATCTTTGGAAGGAAGTGGGCTATTATACTACACCTTCTTCTTCATAGTGGAGTAGCCACATAAATCATTAGGAATTCTGCACAGGAGATTTGTCTGTTTCTCTCTTATTAATTTATTCAGCTTTATCAGTATGAACTCATGGCTAGTTATTTTATAGTTTGGTTATATTACAGTCCAATATTACCTTGTTTATTTTGTGCCAGTTTGGTTATCCAGAGCACTTGGCATTTGTTCCTGTGCCCTTTTGACACATCCCATTATTGTGTTTTTGTTTGTACTTGTTCCTTACTTCCTAGTACTAGAAGGTATTCCAGGCTCATCTTAGGTATTCCATGCCCTAGAATCAGCCCTTCTTTCCTGAAGAGCTCTGGTTCCTTTTATTGGAACATGCTGTTAGAAACCAAGATTGGGAGACTGTGATATAAACCAGAATCGTTTTGTCAGTAGTGTGTCATTACTTGCAGACCCTCTAAGATGACTGAACAAGAACATATATGTGTATACTAACTCATGTATATACACATTTATAAATATTTCAATATGTAACCATCTGTATCTATTAAGCTAAATATTACTTCACACTGATGTCTCCTGCTATAATCATTACTATATGGAACATTGTAGCCTTCTCCTCTGGCATCTCAGTAATCTTCCACTCTGAGAATCTGGCTACCTCCACCTACATCTTGCTTACTTAATTAGTTCAATTCCAGCATATATTTAGAAGTGACTTGAGAGTTGTTAACCGATGGACTCTTGGTTCCTTCAGTTTTTGGCCATTATGAATTAAACTGCTATAAACATTCACATGTAGGTTTTCGTGTGGATGTAAGTTTTCAAACACCTCAAGCATGAAATTGCTGGATCATGTATGAAGACTATGTTTAGCTTTGCAAGAAACTGCTGAACTGTTTTACAAAGTTGCCATATCATTTTGCATTCCTATGAACTATGAATAAGAATTTCTGTTCTGCATCTGGACCTGAAATTGATACTGTCATTTATTTTGAATTTAACCATTCTAATGTGTCATGGTATCTGATTTTTGTTTTAATTGCATTTTCCTAATAACAAATGATGTTGAGTATCTGTTCATGTTTATTTGCCTATCCATGTATCTTTGGTGAAGTGTTTATGTTTGTTCAGATCTTTTGCCCATTTTTCAATTGGGTCTTTTGTTTTCTTACTATTATAGGAGTTTTAAGAGTTCTTTTTTATACTTTGGGTGCAACTCCTTCGCTAGATATATGCTTGCAGATCTTTTCTCCCAGTCTGTGACTTGTCCTTTCGTTTTGTTAGAATTGTCTATGCAGAGCAGATTTTATTTTTAATGACACCCAGCCTTTTTTTTTCTTTGTTGAATGTACTTTTCCTGTTATATCTAAAAAGTCATCCACAAATCCAGGGTTACAGGGATTTTTTTCCCATATTCTATATTTTATTCTAGAAGTTTTATAGTTCTACATTTTACAGTTAGGTGTGTGATTCATTTTTAGTTAATGTCTGTGTAAGGTGTAAGGACTGAGTCTAGGTTAATGTCTTTTGCATAGATGTCCAGTTGTTCAAGCACCATTTCTTGAAAGCCTATCTTTTCTTCATTTAATTAACTTTGTGCCTTTGTCAAAAATCAGTTGAATATATTTTGGTGGATCTGTTCCTGGACCCTCTGGCATTGATCTGTGTGTGTCTCTTTCATCAATAACACAGAGTCTTGGCTACTTGAAGCTCTGTAGTAAGTCTTGAAATCAGGTAATGTGAATCTTCTTTTTACTTCTTCCCCACTATATTAGCTATTCTAGATCCTTTAACCTTTCTGTATAAACCAGAATTGTTTTGTCAATATCTAAAAAATGGCTGGGATTTTTATTTGAATTGCATTAAGTTTATACATAAAGTTGGAAAGAACTGACATCTTAATAATAATGTCTTCCAGTTGAGAAGATGGAATATCCATTTATTTAGATCTTTGATTTCTTCCATTGGTTTTTGTGTTTTTTTATATCCCTGTATATGTTAGATATGTATACTTGAATACCCTTTTTTTGGTGTTACTGTAAATGATTTTTTTTAAATTAGAAAATTGTTTATTCAGATACAAGAAACCAGTTTACTTTTTTATATTGATGTTGTATCCTGTAATGTTGCTGTAGTTGCCTATTATTTCCAGGAGTTTGTTTTTTCTTTCTTTTTTTTGTAGATTCTTTGGGATTTCCTACATTGACAGGCATGTTGACTTCAAATAAAGACAATATTATTTTTCCTTTCCATTCATATACCTTCTGTTTCTTTTGCTTGTTTTGTTCTGTTTTTGGTCTCACTGCACTAGCCTAGGACTTCAGTACAAAGTTGAATAGGAGCGTGAGACAGGACATCCATCCTGGCCCTGTTCTGTGCTTCAGGGAAAAGTGTCCAGTCTCTTAACATTAAATATGATGTAAGCTGTTAAGGTTTTTGTAGATGGTCTTCATCAAGCTAAGAAAATTCCCTGCTATTCCTAGTTTGCTGAGAATTTTTATTGTGAATGGCCGTTGGATTTTGTCAAATGCTTTTTCTTCATCAGTTGATATCATCATGATTTTTCTCCTTTGGCTTATTGATGTGCTGGATTATATTGATTTTTTTTTTAAGTTGACCCGGCCTTCCATACCTGGAATAAATTCCAATTGGGTTATGGTTTGTACTTCTTTTTATACATTGTCTAAACAAAACAGATTTTATTAACCAATATTTGAGAATTTTTACATCTATGTTAATGGGAGATCTTGATCTTAAGTTTCCTTATAATGTGGCTTTGTCAAAAATCAGTTGAATATATTTTGGTGGTTCTGTTTCTGGACCCTCTGTTCTGTTGCATTGATCTGTGTGTATCTCACCACTAACACACTGTCTTGGTTAATGGTATAATGTATATCTGATTTGGTACTGGTGTTGGTCTCATATAATTTGTAATGTATAGTTTAGAAATGTTATGTACTGTAAGAAATTATGGAGATTTAGTAATTTTTTTTCCTTAAGCATTTAGTTGAATTTGAATGAGTAGACTGGTGCTTTTTATTTTAGAAGTTTTAATGATTGATTCCCTTGTGGTTTTTTTTTCACTTTTTTTTTGAATTATAGTTTATATACAATACTGGTTTCAGATGAACAACTTAGTGATTCATCAGTTATATGCATTATTAAATACTCACCATGATCAGTAGTTACCATCTGTCACCATACAAAGATACTGCATTATTGTGAGCTATAATTCCATTAGACTATATTTCAAATTGTGTGATTAAATTATTTTCTAATTTCAGTTTGTACCTCTTTATCCCCTTCACCTATTTACCCATTCCTCCCTCTCCCATGGTAACGAACCATCCATTCTGTTTATGAATCTACTTCTGTTTTATTTGTTTGTTTGTTTTATATTTCACATACAAGTGAAACTATATGGTATTCCTTTCTCTGACTTATTTCACTAGTGTGGTACTGTTTAGGTCCATCCATGTTGCTGCAAATGGCAAGATTTTCTTTTTCATGGATGAATAATATTCCGTTGTGTACACAAACCACATCTTCTTTATCCAGTCATCTTTTGATTGTTGCTTCCATATCTTGGCTATTGTAAATAATGTGGCAGTAAACATAGGGGTGCATATATCTTTTTGAATCAGAGATTTTTTCTTTTTCAGGTAAATTCCTAGGAGTGGATTACTGGGTCATATGGTATATCTTCTATTTTCAGTTTTTTGAGAAACTCCCACACTGCTTTCCATCATTGCTACACCAATCTACATTCCCACCAACAGTGTTGGAGGGTTCCCTTTTCTCTACATCCTTGCCGACACTTATTATTTCTTGTTTTTTTCTTGTTTTTTTGGATAGTGGCCATTCTGACTGGTGTTAAATGATATCTCATTGTGGTTTCTATTTGCATTTCCCTGATGATTAGCAATGTGGAGCATCTTTTAATGCGCCTGTTCGCCATCTGTATTTCTTCTTTGGAAAAATATCTATTCATGTCCTCTGCCCAAATTGGGTTATTTGTGGGTTTTTTGGTATTGAGTTGTAGGAGTTCTTTATGTATTTTGGATATTAACCCCTTATCAGATATATCATTTACAAATATATTCTCCCATACAAGAGGTTGCCTTTTCATTTTGTTGGTGGTTTCTTTGTTGCACAGGAAGGAGCTTTTTAGTTTGATGTGGTTCCACTTGTTCATTTTTGCTTTTCTTTCCCTTGCTTGGGGAGACATACCCAGAAAAAACTTTGTGATGTTTATGTTCAAGAGTTTACTGCTTATGTTTTCTTCTAGTTTTATGGTTTCATGTCTCATATTTAGGTCTTCAGTTCATCTTGAGTTTATTTTGGTGTGTGGTGAAAAAGTGATCCATTTTCATTCTTTTGCATGTAACTGTCCAGTTTTCCCACACCATTTAGTGAAGAGACTGTCTTCTCTATTGTATGTTCTTGCTTCTGATTCAATTTTTTAAGCAGGCACAGGTTTTTTTCAGGTTTGTCTTTCTCCCTGTGGATATTTGGTAGCTGTGTCTTTTAAGGAATTTGTCCATTTCGTCTAAGTTAATAGTTTTTCAGGAATATAATTATAGTATCCTCATATTATTCTTTAAACATCCTTAAGATCAGTAGTGTCATATTTCAACATTTTTGAAAGACGCAATTTATTTTCCCTTTTTTCTTGGTTAGATTTTCTGGAGGTGTATTTTATTGACCTTTTCAAAGAAGCAGCTTTTGCTTTCACTGATTTTCTCTATTTTTTTCATGTTTTTCAAGTTCATTGATTTATTATTTATTTTTATTTCCTTTATTTTGCTTGCCTTAGGCTTAATTTGCTTTTTTTTCTCTAGTTTATTGAGGTGAAAGCTTAGGTTAATCTTTCTTTTCTGATATATACATTTGATACTCTGCACTGCTTTTACTGAATCCCACAAGTTTTAATAGGCAATATTTTCATTTTTATTTAAAATACTTTCAGACTTCTTTTGGGACTTCTTCTTTGACTCATAGGTTATTTATAAATGTGTTTAATTTTCAAGTATTTGGGGGATTTGCCAGCTAAATCTTATTGATTTCTCTTTAATTCCATTGTGGTCTGAGAACATATTTTGTATGATAGCTATTGTTTTAAATTTGTGAAGGTGTGTTTCTCAGCCTACACTAGTTGTCTATCTTAGTGAATGTACCATGTGAGTTAGGATAAAATGATAGAATATACATTGTATTGTTTTGGATGGACTATCCTATAAATGTAAGTTAAATCATGCTGGCTGATAGTGCTGTTCAAGTCATCCATATTCTTATTTTGCTGCTTGATCTCTCAGTACAAGCAGAAAGCTGTTGAAGTTGCCAGCTATGATGATAGATTTTTCTTTTTCCTTTCAGTTCTGTCAGTTTTGGCCTTTACTCTCTCGTTAGATGCATTGTGTTTCAGATTGTGTCTTCTTTCTCTAATATGATTTTGAATCCATATAATGAATTCTTAATTTTAGATATTGTATTGTTCAGCTCTAAAATGCCCATTTTATGTTTGTACATGTGTGTATCTGTATGTGCGTGTGTGCATGCACATGTATTAGAGGTCCCCAGGACTATCCCAGGTTCAGTGATTGGCTAAGATGACTCAACACATAATAGCATAAGTTATGGCTATGACTTATTAAAGTGAAGGGATACAAAGTAAAAAGAGCAAAGGGAAAAGGCACATGGAGTCCAGAGGAAACCAGGTGCAAACTTCTGAGTCTTCTGCCAGGAAACTCTTAAGGCCTCTAGTAATCAGATGTGACAATAAACATGAAATGTCTGCCAGTGAAGCCCAGTAAACAGTGCTCATAGCTTTTATCAGGTTCTGGTCACAGAGGTAATATCTGCTTTGCTCATAAAAAAATTCCAGACTGTAGAAGGAAGGCATGTGTGCAGCATAAAGCATATTGTGTATACAAACAGTTTAGGTTCAGTGCACCATTCTTATCAGGGAATGGTAAGAACCCTCCAGAATTCCAGTTCCCAGATGTGAGCCAGTGGACATGCTTACAGCAGACTTGTCAAAGGAGAGCAATCTCAGGCCATATGTCTGAACTTTTCTTATCTTATTTTGTTAACGTTTTCCTCTGTTTTATTTAACATATTAATCATAGTTCTTTTTGAAGCTCTTGTCTATTAATTTCAGTATCTGGGTCCCCTATGGATCTGCCTTTATTGCCTATTTTGTATTCAGTCTCTGTCTTTTCACATAACATGAACATGAAATTTTTTATTGGTGCCAAACATTGTACAGTCATACCTTGGAGATGTCACAGGTTCAGTTCCAGACTACTGCAGTCAAGTGAATAGTGATAAAGCAAGTCAAATGATGTTTTTGGTTTTCTAGTACTTGCAAAAGTTAATTTATACTATACTGTAGTATTTCAAATATGTAATAGCATTATTTCTGAAAAAACAAACTTTACTGCTAAAATATCTCAACCATCATCTGAGCTTTTAGTGAGTCCTAACCACTGATCCCAGATCACCATAACAAATACAGTAATAATGAAAAAGTTGGAAACAGTGTTGGAATTGTCAAAATGTGACACAGAGACATGATGTGAGCAAATGCTGTTTGAAAAATTGTGCTGGTAGACTTACTTAACTCTGGATTGTCAGAAACCTTCAGTTTAAAAAAAAAAAGAATGCAATATCTGTAAAGCACAAAAAAGTGAAGTGCAATAAAATAAGATATGCTTGTGTTTACCAACAAAACAACTGCTACAGGAACAAGTGTCATTCAAAGATGTATGTGTAGACTTCACCCAGGAAGAGTGGTATCTGTTGGATCCTGATCAGAAGATACTCTACAGAGACGTGATCTTGGAAAATTACAGCCACCTTGTCTCAGTAGGTAAGAATTTTTTTCTTTGTGACAACCAGTAGCATGCATTTCTTACTTGATGAAACATAGGAACTCCCTGTGGAATTTTCTGACTTGAAGCTTAAGCTTCAAGGATGTGAGATGACTAATCTCAGTTGGCAGCTCGAGAAGGTGCACCTTTTACCCATCATTTTTTCAAAGTCACTGAAGCCAGGCTGTTTAGCCATAGTCCTGTATTATTTTCTTTTAACAGGGTATTGCATTACTAAGCCAGAAGTGATCTTCAAGATAGAGCAAGGAGAAGAACCCTGGATACTAGAGGAAGTACTCCCAAGCGAGGGCCACCTAGGTGAGTCAGTGAGTTCACAGGCAGGTGAACACCAGAGAAAATGAGATCTCATGCCAAGTCTTACAAGGCTTATAAATTCATTAAATCTCATTAGAGTAGATTGACAAGGAACAGTCTGAGTGGCATGAAAACAAGAGAGTTTGGTTTCCCAGGAGTCAGATAAGGTACATTCCACCAACCTATGACTACTTTGATGGCAAGTATGTGGTCACTGCTAAACCTGTTAATCCCCTATACTAGTCTCATCATACTCTTGTTTTTTTCCTTTCAAAGCCATCTTCTACATCTCTTCATTATCTTGTTTCACTGATACTGCTCAAAACCAGAACTGTGTCTGTATTTTCTCATACCTGGCTTAATTTAGTTCCGAATTTATTTTTAAAGCATCCATTTAATTATCTTTCACTGGTTGACAAAGTTCCTTACTAAGAAATGGAATGAAAGTCTTTCATTGACTCTTACATTGTGGTCCTATTTATCTCAATGTCTATCTGCCTTCCAGAATTTTTAATTTATATTAAACCCCATACTGTCTTACAACTTGAATTTCATTTATAAAATCTTGTTTTTCTATCTACAACTTTCATTCTTGTTTACTTTGCCTTTTCTTTTTTTTTTTGTAGATAATTATTTTTTATTGAAGGGTAGTTGACACACAGTATTACATTAGTTTCAGGTGTACAACACAGTGATTCAACATTTATATACATGATAATTCTAGGTACCAGCTATCACCATACCAAGTTGTTACAATATTTTGACTATATTCCTTATGCTATACATTACATCCCGGTTACTTATTTATTTTACAATTGGAAGGGTGCACTTTTTTTTGTGTGTGTGTGAAGCATCTCTCATTTCTATTGATCAAATGGTTGTTAACAACAATAAAATTCTGTATAGGGGAGTCAATGCTCAATGCACAATCATTAATCCACCCCAAGCCTAATTTTCATCAGTCTCCAATCTTCTGAAGCATAACAAACAAGTTCTGACATGGAGAACAAATTCTTACATAGTGAATAAGTTACATGGTGAACAGTACAAGGGAAGTCATCACAGAAACTTTCGGTTTTGCTCATGCATTATCAACTATAAACAGTCAGTTCAAATATGAATACTCATTTGATTTTTATACTTGATGTATATGTGGATACCACATTTCTCTCTTTATTATTATTATTTTTAATAAAATGCTGAAGTGGTAGGTAGATACAAGGTAAAGGAAGAAAACATAGTTTAGTGTTGTAAGAGAGCAAATGTAAATGATCAGGTGTGTGCCTGTAGACTATGTGTTAATCCAAGCTAGACAAGGGCAATAAAACATCCACGTATGCAGAAGATTTCTCTCAGAACAGGGGGGGTGAGGTGCTAAGCCTCACCTCTGTTGATCCCCAATTTCTCACCTGATGGCCCCCCTGCGACTGTGCCCGTCTTAGGTTGTTCCTCCCTTAAGGAATCTTACCCGTCTCTGGCTAAACAGTCATCTTCCGGGGCCATACAGGGAAATGTAAAGTTGGTAAGTGAGAGAGAAGCCTTATTGTTTGAAAAGGTAAGCTTTTTACTTCTTTGCATATTTATGCCCTGTGGCTTCTATGCCCAGCATTTGTCTTGAGGTATCTTTACCACTTGGAAGAATTATGATACTCGGTAAATTCGATATGAGGAACGAATTCTATTTAAGGGTTGTAATTAGGAAGGAAGAAGAAAAACTATAGAAGTAGCAGGCAGAAGAAAACATGGGAAGATTGATTATTTCTTTGACATATCTTCTTGTAGAGTAACTTCAGCATGTATAGGTTTTAAACTACTAATTAAATCGCGCACCCACATTAACATAATAGGAGTATAGTTACATAACCAAAGTATACCTGTAATTACCATCCATCTCCAGTGAAACCAAGAAAACCAGTTAGGCACCTTAGGCATTTGTGAAAACTTATCTATGATAAGGTGGATATTGTCCAACTGAACTTGAACAGTCTGAGAGAAATCAGACAAATTAAAACAACCCATTCCTGGGGACTGTTCACATCCTATATGTTCTTTTAACAGTAAATAGTCTGTAGTTGTAAGATTTTGGAGTGCTACAATTTGCACTTCTCCTAATTCTTGGTTGAGTTCCAACAGTATAGATCCAGTCAAATTTGTTGTTTTACTGTATGCACAGGCCAGCTTAGATATCTCCTTCATCATTCCCATGGCAAGTCCAGGAACTGGTGGGATGAGTGCATCTACACCTGTAGCACTGCGTGGACCTTTGTTAGGGTTTTTTGATGATCGTCTTCTGGCATGAGTCTTTAAGAGAGTGCTGATGTTGGAAGTTCTTTTTCTTATCGTATCTTAGTTCATTTTCGGGGTAGCCAAATTAGGCTTTGATCCTCTATATAAACACAAACAGACCCTTTGCCTACACTTTTATATGCCCTTTATACCCTTGTGTAGAACTCATTGGAGGTCACCACACAGGAACTGCCTTTTTTTTTTTTGGTATCATTAATCTACACTTACATGACGAATATTATGTTTACTAGGCTCTCCCCTATACCAGGTCCCCCATATCATCCCCTTTACAGTCACTGTCCGTCAGCATAGCAAAATGTTGTAGACTCACTACTTGCCTTCTCTGTGTTGTACAGCCCTCCCCTTTCTTCCACACCCCCCATTGCATGCTAATCTTAATACCCCTCTTCTTCTTCTTCTTCCGCCACCCTTATCCCTCCCTACCCACCCATCCTTCCCAGTCCCTTTCCCTTTGGTACCTGTTACTCCATTCTTGAGTTCTGTGATTCTGCTGCTGTGTTGTTCCTTCAGTTTTTCCTTTGTACTTATATTCCACAGATGAGTGAAATCATTTGGTATTTCTCTTTCTCCGCTTGGCTTGTTTCACTGAGCATAATACCCTCCAGCTCCATCCATGTTGCTGCAAATGGTAGGATTTGCCTTTTTTCTTATGGCTGAGTAGTATTCCATTGTGTATATGTACCACATCTTCTTTATCCATTCATCTATCGATGGACATTTAGGTTGCTTCCAATTCTTGGCTATTGGAAATAGTGCTGCGATAAACATAGGGGTGCATCTGCCTTTTTCAAACTTGATTGCTGCATTCTTAGGGTGAATTCCTAGGAGTACAATTCCTGGGTCAAATGGTAAGTCTGTTTTGAGCATTTTGATGTACCTCCATACTGCTTCCCACAATGGTTGAACTAATTTACATTCCCACCAGCAGTGTAGGAGGGTTCCCCTTTCTCCACAGCCTCGCCAACATTTGTTGTTGTTTGTCTTTTGGATGGCAGCCATCCTTACTGGTGTGAGGTGATACCTCATTGTAGTTTTAATTTGCATTTCTCTGATAATTAGCGATGTGGAGCATCTTTTCATGTGTCTGTTGGCCATCTGTATTTCTTTTTTGGAGAACCGTCTGTTCAGTTCCTTTGCCCATTTTATAATTGGGTTATTTGTTTTTTGTTTGTTGAGGCGTGTGAGCTCGTTATATATTCTGGACGTCAAGCCTTTATCGGATCTGTCATTTTCAAATATATTCTCCCATACTGTAGGGTTCCTTTTTGTTCTATTGATGGTGTCTTTTGCTGTACAGAAGCTTTTCAGCTTAATATAGTCCCACTTGTTCATTTTTGCTGTTGTTTTCCTTGCCCGGGGAGATATGTTCAAGAAGAGGTCACTCATGTTTATGTCTAAGAGGTTTGTGCCTATGTTTTCTTCCAAGAGTTTAATGGTTTCATGACTTACATTCAGGTCTTTGATCCATTTTGAATTTAGTTTTGTATATGGGTTAGACAATGGTCCAGTTTCATTCTCCTACATGTAGCTGTCCAGTTTTGCCAGCACCACCTGTTGAAGAGACTGTCATATCGCCATTGTATGTCCATGGCTCCTTTGTCAAATATTAATTGACCATATATGTCTGGGTTAATGTCTGGATTGTCTAGTCTGTTCCATTGGTCTGTGGCTCTGCTCTTGT